>NC_057742.1:42214247-42230568 GCF_004010195.1 Chiloscyllium plagiosum
AAAGGGTGTGGTAGAGAGTGACTGCACACAGACTGAAACATTTCTCTGAGTCTCCTCTGATCAATCCTTTTCACTCTCCTTTTAGTTACATTTACTGCTTGCTGCTTCAGAACAGGTCGCCATTCCAACCGTGACTCAGCCTTTCGGGAAGTGGCTCAGGTTTAGGCTATTGCTGGAAAGATGGCACATCACCTCAATGATGTGATAATAAACCCACATTTCTATTCCCACTCCCATATCAGGGCAGAGTGTGAACAAAGGGATTTCTTTACACAGAGGATTGATTGTCAGGTTTTCATAGAGAGCAGAGAATATTGTGTTTTAGGGAGAAGGAGGCTAAAGGATGAGGCCAGGTTCAAGAGGTCACTCTGGCACGCTGCATGAGGGAGCTACAGCCACTTGAAAATGTCAATGGACACATTGTTTGTAAATATCTTTGATGGGGTGTATGAATAGGAGCCATGTTAGGTGATTATTTCAGGGAAGTTCCTGAGGATAATTACACATTTGTGCTGAAAAGTAGAGGATGACAGTAAGAATAAAAGGGAGACAATTTACAAGGAATTATGTCGAATCTACTGCACAGAAATAGGTCACATGACACAACTGACCAATGTCAATGTCCATGTTCCACATGAGGCTATTCCCAGGCTCCTTCATCTCACCCGATCAATGTCTCCTTGTATTCCTTCTCCCTCATGTGTTTATCTAGCTTTCCTCTTCGATGCAGCAATGTTATTCACCTCATGTATCCCCTCTGGTAGTGAGTTCCACATTCTAACCGCTGTAAGTAAAGGTGTTACATCAATAAAAATAAATGCAAGATCCGATGGCTTCATTGAGTTATGCAACTGCTTAGACACAATAGCTTAAGGGAGGATGGAGTGGGTGTAAGAAGGATTATAATAAATACAATCATATAAAAAATGAGTCAAAAAATGTTGAGTTAAGCTGTTGAGTTTATTTCTTCCTGGAGGACATATGCTTCCTTCACTGTTTAAGGACCAATAAATGGAAATATCTCCTCAACCTGACACTTTTAATCAAATGAACCATCCATCGCCTCTCTCCATGCTTCTGAGCAGCTTTCGCACTGAACCAAAGCAAGTGGAAAAAGGCGATGAGTCCCAGCTGTGCACGAGAAACAACAGTTCTTCCCAAGGAACATGCAAATGAGTTGGCCAAACACTTTGCAAATTGCATTTTGAAATGTCATGTGCAAGATGTTGCTGCATCTTTCTGTTCCACACTTCCACAAACCCAGCTCAGTCTTCCTCATTCACCCACAGACATGGGGACCTGAGGGATGAGAGGTAATTGCTCCACCATTCATATTAGACAGCCTATATTGTACATGGAGCTGAAAGGGTTAATGCTGGTTTTAGTGTGTGTGTTGTGGAGATTTTGTCAGAGTAAAGAAGCAACTTTTAAGGGACAGACTGGGTTTAGTGTTTTCCTAATAGCCTCTGTTATAATGTAGGATAGATTCATATAATTTGTAAATAGTTGAGTACAACAATAAACTTCATATTGTTCACTCAGTGAGAAATCTATGAGAGATTACTTTGAGCTTGAAGGGACCCATACACAATGGCGCTGGTCTCTGCTTTAACAGATAGGTGGCCTTTGATTGAAAGGAAATTACAGTACTGTTTTGTTACAAAGAAAATCTCCAAGGATTAAGCCTAAACAGTTCAATGCCCTCAACGTGCACATTTGACAGAGTAACAATGCTGAACGTCCACACCAATACTGTACTCCATCACCGCACTGAACTCCTCATTAATGATGAGCAGCAGCTCCTGTAAAGTTGCTGGCTCACCACGTTTGCTTTATTTCCCAGACCACATTCACGCAACTTGCTTTCTACGGCATAAAAAAAACAAAATGGAAGTGAAAGAGGTGGGTTTCCCTTGCATGGTTTGGTGAGATCTTCCCCTTTCCTGGTAATGACATTGTTCAAGTGGCAAAGCTCACGCTTGTGGTATACTTGTAGCATTTGAGCTCACAACCAACCCACACAGTCCCATATCTGTAAGTGGTTGATATTTCTGAATTACCTGAAATTGTCCCTCACATAGAGGAAAACAAAAGTCAGGAGTGTTGCTGTGGCCTGTAGCTGAACCCCCTGGGGAAATTCTCTGTGAAATTGTGCCCATGATGCTGAGCTATCTCTATCTGCTGGGAGTTCACATCTCCTTGCTGTTGCAGACTACTATCAAATGTTTTGCATCTCGGTGTTGGGAAATACGTTAGAAATTTGGGAACCTGAGGGCGAAAGAGGAAGAGGTGATTTTAAGTGCAGTGCAAACATTTTATAACACAATGCCTATTACCCAATTCAAGGTTGTGAAATGGATCAACCATTTTAGAATCTGTAAGAATGAAGCAAGCATCATTGGGTGATCATGGGATTTACAGTGAGAAGGTATTAGGGCGGGAGAGAGGATGGTTACATCTCCTTAGACTATTGACAAGCTCTTTCAGCAATTCCCCTTCAAGGATTCTTGTTCTTCATAACTTGCTTCAATTCCCAGAACCTTGTCCTTATTCCAATTTCTATTCTGGTGGGATTTTTTAAAGTGACACCTTTCATCCCTCTCAAATTTCCTGAGTTTCCAAAGCATCTCCTTTTCTAGAAAGGTTACAGTAGGGAGTAGGAAATAAAAGATGAAATGTTCGAGAAGAAAAGATAGAAGAGAAAGTCAGGAATTTCAAAGAATGTGAGAGAGGAGTGCAGAAATGTTTGTGCTGAAGAGGTCTGAGTGGGAGATATGTAGGGCAGTTAAGGGGAAAAGATAAATAAAGGTATGTGGTGTGAACTCAAAAATACTAGCATTGGCCTTCTGTGTGATTTCACCTGATCAAGACTTAAAACCCCCACAAACATCACAAAGGAGCTGAAACCCCCAAATGAAACTGGAAATTAGGAAACAGAAATGCTGAGTGTATGCTGGGGGGTGCAGTGAGAGAGAAGCAGTGAAGAGAGAGGAGGAGAACTTCTTCAAGGTAGGCATCCTTGAAAGAGGCTTCACAGTTAAGGTTAAAATCAACTCGGAGAGATACGTTCTTTTATCTCCCATAAGATGGAAAAGAAGCTTTTGTTGAGTGTGTGAATTCTTCCTGGAAACCACTTTTAGAAACATTGCCTCAAGTGAATTCCAAGGTTAAAATGTCCCAATCATTAGTTATGTTTCTTTGTGATGCTGTAGATAGCATTCCAGGAAGAATTATAGAGGTTTATAAAATCATGAGGGGCACAGATAAGCTGATGAGCAAAGGTCTTTTCCCAAGGATAGCGGAGTTCAAAACTAGAGGGCAGAGGTTTAAGGTGGGAGGGAAAAGATTTGAAAGGGACCTCAGGAGCAACGTTTTTGCAGACAGGGTGGACCGTGTATGGAATGAACTTCCAGAGAAAGTGATAGATACAGGTACAGTTCTAACATTTAAAAGACATTTGGACAGGTACACAATAAGAAAGGTTCAGAGCGATATGGGCCAGAGGCAGGCAAATGGGACTAGTTTAGTTTGGGAAACCTGAGTGGATGGGTTGGGCCGAAGGATGTGTTTCCATGATTCCCTGATTCTAATTCCTGTCTAATTGTGGTCGGGCTGAAAAGACTGCCACTAGAAGACCTCTTGTCCGCTGAGGGTTCATTGGTAGAGCACCATCTGCTGGTTAATAGTTTTACGCTTGGAAATTTTAAACAGCATATTTGCCACCTAATTACTTTTAAATTTGATATTAATGATGGTTTGCTGCCTTTGTAGGTCTTGGCTCTGATCATGCTGGTTCTTCCTGGTTGATCTTCCTTGCCCGTCTTTCCCTGAATTTGGGGGGAATGCCCTAAATCCTGTTTGTCCCAGCCTGTAATTTGGTCTTATTCATTCCTGGGATGTGGGCATCACTGGCTGGGCCAGCATGTGTTGCCCATCCCTAATTTCTCTTAAACTGTGTGGCTTAATCGAGCCACTTCAGAGGATGGTTAAGAATCAATTGCATTGCTGTGGGTCTGGAGTCACATGTAGACCAGAACAGGTAAGGACGGCAGATTTCCTTCCTCACAGGACATTAGTGATCCCGATAGATTTATCCATCATTTGTTACATGGTCACCATTAGACTAGCTTTAAATTCCAACTTATTTTTATTGAATTCAAATTTCATCATCTGCGATGGTAGGATTCAAACCCAGGACCCCAGAACAATGTATCTGGGTTTCTGGATTACTACCGCAGTAGCATTACCAGAACATCACCGCCTCCCATCATCCTCTCATCCTGAATACTGACTCCCCGTGTATTGCTGTGAGTGGCTTTTGTTCCCAGGTTGCCCAAGCTCATGGCTGCAACCTTCCCTTTCATTGGTTTACTTTCGAGACAGTCCCTCATTTATCTGAAGCTCCTCTCTCAGAATGGAAAGTCACATATTGTGACATCACCATTCCCAGTCAGGATGAAAAGCACTGGAAAATGGCCGAGAGGTATTATTGCTGGATTGTAAATCCAGCGATCCAGGGAATGATCTGGGGACCCAGGTTCAAATCCCATCACAGAAGATGGTGGAATTTGAATTCAATAAAAATCTGGAATTAAGAGTCAAATGACGACCATGAATTCATTGTTGATTGTCAGGAAAAAACCTATCTGGTTCACTAATGTCCGACAGGGAAGGAATCTGCCATCCTTACCTGGTCTGGCCTACATTTGACTCCAGACCCACAGCAATGTGATTGACTCATTACTGCCCTCTGGGCAATTCAGGGATGGGTAATAAATGCTGGCCTTACCATTGACACCCTCATCCTGTGAATGAATAAAGAGAATTACATCTGGAGACCTCCCTGCTGTGAATGCTTGGATTGGTTTTACACCGGTATTTACCGAACTATCCTGTCCTCACTGCATTTGGTTGCAGAAATAAATCTCCATTTATTGGGTAATTCCTGGGAAAGTTTTGGTCATGAGTTCTATTTACTCTCGTGTGTAGCAGAAATCCTGCTGTCTAATGAACTGTTTGCTACACCCATCCTGCTCCAAAACCTGGCTGACATGATATTAATACTCTTCAAAGATTACAGTCCACCCCTTCATCTCTCCTGAGAGAAAAAGAGACAGAATAATAAAGACGAATAAAACAATAATAAAAAACGATAATAAATCATTAATTTCCTTATATATGTTACACAAGGACATAGTCAGAGATTGGTGGGGAATGCTCATTTCAGGAATGAAGAGGTAAGGGAAAGGTAAAACTTAGTAAAAGAAGAGAGACTGAAATAAGGTCTACTGAATACACTGGTGACAGAATGAGATTAACATTTAGGGAAAGACAGCACTCGTCAAAAGGAACATCACAAGCAAACTATTTTGTACGTTATAATATTACATCTACACACGTGATAAATTGCTATGTTTTCATTCATATTGAACGCTACCCATAGAAACTTGTTACACTGTCACTATTCCATCCCCCTGACTTAAGGCCGACATCTCAATTTAGCATCTCCCTCAGGCTGGAATACAAAACTTCCAGGCCCAAACTGACTCTGCTTCTCTGCACTGCCATAACCGTCACTAACCAACTGAATAATAATATTAAAGTACAAACAAGTAAGCTATGATTTTGAAACAAGGACTTGCATCAGTGTGCTCGATTGGAAATATCCTCACACTAAAACCTTGCTTACTCTGAAGAGAGTACTTGCTCTTCACGGGGGCCTGTGCAATGCCACAAGAAGTTTCGTGGTATTTTATTGAAACCCTGACATCTGCACACAGTTCTAGCCAATAAAACTGGACTGTTGTAATTCAACTTGTCACATCTTCACGTCAACTTGTTTCCTTATATAAATTTTCATGCCCAGATCTGTAATGGAACTATTCACTATGTAACTGAACAAATTGACAACCAAGTTGTCTTCGATTTTCTCCATAAACTGCTCAAACTTAATTTTTAAACATTCTTGTGAAAATATTTGATGCATTTATTTTGTCCAGTATTGAAATTTTCCAAATAATTATTACATATTTTGCAATAACTTAGTCTTTGAGAATTCATGTTAGTGAGTGACACCATTCAATTGCAAGAGTTCTTGGTTCTGATCATACTGTTATAATTTAAATTCAGAGCTGTTAAAGGTCCACCTGCAGAAATAACTGGTAAAACTCACTGGAAAAGATTCCCACAAAGTAAACCGGCCCATGTGACAGTTTCTTAAAGCTCTCAATATCAGAAATGAGTCATTGAAAATTTACTTTCCATTCTTTCTCAGCATAGGTTAGAGCAACAATCTCATTGATTTTCCTCTTAGCCTTCAACTACCTTTCTCAATTATAGTGTCCTTCTACAATCATTTTGTTTTACATCACCCCAATTCCCCAATCCATTCAGCACCAAGTCACTTTGTTACACATTCTGAACATTCTGCTCATTCCATCTTCGGTTGACTCCCATTTGACCACTATATACATTTATTTCTGTGTTTCCACAAGGATTTCTGAGAACTCCCACAAATGATGAAATTTCAGAGTGCAGAGCTCTTTCAAAAGTAAGTTAAAAAAGGTTAAAAATTGTGAGCAGATGCTGAATTTTGTTGATACCTTTTTTGGCGGGGAGAGGCGAATTGGTGATACATGATTTTGCGGATCCTGAGGATTTACTGTATATCTCAAGCAACACCATTAAAAAGCTATAATTAAGGGAAAATACTATGGATGCTGGAAATCAAACTCAACCGGTTTGGCAGAATCGGGGGACAGTGAAACAGAGTTAATGTTTAAGACCAGTCAGCCTGACGTCGGTGGTGGGCAAGCTGTTGGAGGGAATATTGAGGGACAGGATGTATATGTATTTGGAAAGGCAAGAACTGATTAGGGATAGTCAACATGGCTTTGTGCGTGGGAAATCATGTCTCACAAACTTGATTGAATTTTTATGAAGTAACAAAGAGGATTGAGGAGGGCAGAGCGGTAGATGTAATCTATATGGACTTCAGTAAGGCGTTCGACAAGGTTCCCCATGGGAGACTGGTTAGCAAGGTTAGATCTCATGGAATACAGGGAGAACTAGCCATTTGGATACAGAACTGACTCAAAGGTAGAAGACAGAGGGTGGTGGTGGAGGGTTGCTTTTCAGACTGGAGGCCTGTGACCAGTGGAGTGCCACAAGGATCGGTGCTGGGTCCACTACTTTTCATCATTTATAGAAATGATTTGGATGTGAGCATAAGAGGTATAGTTAGTAAGTTTGCAGATGACACCAAAATTGGAGGTGTAGTGGACAGCGAAGAAGGTTACCTCAGATTACAACAGGATCTTGATCAAATGGGCCAATGGGCTGAGAAGTGGCAGATGGAGTTTAATTTAGATAAATGTGAGGTGCTGCATTTTGGGAAAGCAAATCTTAGCAGGACTTATACACTTAATGGTAAGGTCCTAGGGAATGTTGCTGAACAAAGAGACCTTGGTGTGCAGGTTCATAGTTCCTTGAAAGTGGAGTCTCAGGTAGAAAGGATAGTGAAGAAGGTGTTTGGTATGCTTTCCTTTATTGGTCAGAGTATTGAGTATAGGAATTGGGAGGTCATGTTGCAGCTGTACTGGACATTGGTGAGGCCACAGTTGGAATATTGCGTGCAATTCTGATCTTCTTCCTAGCAGAAGGATGTTGTGAACCTTGAAAGGGGTCAGAAACGATTTACAAGAGTTCCCAGAGTTGGAGGATTTGAGCTAAAGGGAGAGGTTGAACAGGCTGGGGCTGTTTTCCCTAGAGTGTCAGAGGCTGAGGCGTGACTTTATAGAGGTTTTTAATGTCATGAGGGGCATGGATAGGATAAATAGACAAAGTCTTTTCCCTAGGGTGGGTGAGTCCAGTACTAGAGGGCATAGGTTTAGGGTGAAAGGGGAAAGATATAAAAGAGACCTCAGGGGCAATTTTTTCATGCAGAGGATGGTGCATGTATGGAATGAGCTGCCAGAGGATGTGGTGAAGGCTGGTACAATTACAACATTTAAAAGACATCTGGATGGGTATATGTATAGGAAGGGTTTGGAGGGATATGGGCCGGGTGCTGGAACATAGGACTAGATCAGGTTCGGATTGACGAATTGGACCGTAGAATCTGTTTCTGTGCTGTACATCTCTATGACTCTGGTATAATAAAAATATTGTAATTACCTACATCCATCATGATGGCATGACTTACAGTTTTCAAAGTTAAATGATGTAATTTGTAATTGATGCTGTTCATTTACTTGAGTTGCCATTGAGGTGTACAGCATGGAAATAAACCCTTCGGTCCAACTCGTCTATGCCGACCAGGTTCCCCAAACTAAACGTGTCCCATTTGCCTGCATTTGTCCCATATCCCTCTAACCCTTTTCTATTCATGTCCTGGTCCAAATGTCTTTTAAATGTTCTAACTGTACCTGCATCGCCCACTTTCTCTGGCTGTTCATTTCACACACCAACCATCCTCTTTGTGAAAACGTTGCCCCTCAGATCCCTTTCAAATCTTTCTCCTCTCATCAAACATGTGCCCTTTAGATTTGAAGGCCCTACCCAAGGGGACTGATTTGACACTTGAAACAGTCATATTGAGAATACACCAGATATAGTGGGCGGCACGGTGGCACTGTGGTTAGCACTGCTGCCTCACAGCGCCAGAGACCTGGGTTCAATTCCCACCTCAGGCGACTGACTGTGTGGAGTTTGCACATTCTCCCTGGGTCTGTGTGGGCTTCCTCCCACAGTCCAAAAATGTGTAGGTTCGGTGAATTGGCCACGCTAAATTGCCCGTAGTGTTGGGTGAAACGTAGGGGGGTGGGTTGCGCTTCGGTGGGTCAGTGTGGACTTGTTGGGCCGAAGGGCCTGTTTCCACACTGTAAGTAATCTAATCTAATCTAATAAGTGTTACAAGATTTCTTCACATATATTCAGACAGTTCAGTAAAGGCCCTTCAGCCCAACGAGCCTGTACCGACATAACTACCACTAGGAGTGCGCTAATCTTAATTTCCTGCATTTGTCCCATATCCTTGAATGTTATGATACTTTAAGTGCTCATCCAAATATTTATTTAAAGGTTGTAAGGTTCTGACCTCTATTGCCTTCCCAGGCAGTGCATTCCAGGTTCCCACCACTCACTGAGTGAAAAGTTTTTTCCCGAAGTTCCTCTGAATCTCCTGCCCCTTAAAACTACACCTCTTATGATTGATCCAATCAACCAAGAGGAACAGCTGCTCTCTATCTTTCCTGTTCATATCCCTCATAATCTTATGCACCTCAATCATGTACCCCCCTCAGTCTTCTTTGCTTTCAAGAAAATAATCCGAGTCTATCTAATCTCTCCTTATTGCTCAATTTCTCCATCGCAGGCAACATCCTGGTGAACCTCCTCTGTACCCCCTCTCATGCTATCATATCCTTTCTGTAGTGAGGTGACCAGAACTGCACACATTGGCCTAATCGATGCTGTGTACAATTCCAACATTACTTTCTTGCTCTCATGCCATGGCTGATGAAAGCAAGTGTCCTGTGGGCCTTCTTATCCCATTCATGTGCTCTCCTACCTTCAGGGATCTGTGAATAATTACCCTCAGATCCCTCTATTTCTCTAAGTTACCCAGTGTCCTGCCATTCTTTAAATATTCCCTCATCTTGTTCCTTCTTCCAAAATTCATTACCTCGTACTTATCAGGGTTCAATACCATCTGGTCTGTTCATCTGATCAACCCATCGATATCTTCTTTACAATTAACCACTTTACCAATCTTGGTGTCGTCCAGAGCAACATTTGTTTCTCTCAGTGTTAATTCCACAGTGTTTGATATAAGCTTTTAATGGAATAGAACTCCCTGAGGGAATGTTAAATATTTTCTGTTGATATTGCATTGAATTTGATGACATTGGGTGAATGGCTATGGAGGAATTACGTGTGCATGGAGTAAGGAGTCGGGAGGTGAGATTTCTGGAGCTTTTAAATAATGTTAGGTGGGGAGATCCAAGATGGCGGCGATTTAGCAAGTCTGAGTCTATAGTGCTCCTCCCAACACCTAGGCAAAGTGGGTCACCCTCCCCCACCACACTCACCAAATCAACGAAAAATAGTTTTTATTTAATGTAATTAGTGGTTTAGTACTAAATTTATACAGTTCAGTCTCCTGTTAAAAATGACTAGGGGGAAAAGAGCCTGCAGTTCTCAGCAGGCAGGAGCCCCTCCCCCACCCTCCGGGGGACTTACCTACAGTGGCGAGCCTCGCGGAAATAATCTCTAAACTCGATGCGAAGATCGATGCTTTCGTAGAAGAGTCCCGAAGTCGATGGAATTCATTCTCGACCTCGCTACAAAAGCACGGCCGAGACATCGAAGATATTGAATGCCGAGTCAGAGGGGCGGAGCTAAAGGCCGTGACCTCCGAGGCCATTGCAGAATCGGCCGTGGATCGGTTCCGGACTCTTGAGCAGCAAGTCCGGACCTTAGAGAATCACATTAACGACCTCGAAAATCAAGGTTGTCGAAAAAATATTTGTTTGCTGGGCCTTCCCGAACGGGAAGAAGAAGGCTAGCTTACAAGGTTCCTTGAACAGTGGCTTCTGAAGTTATTGAATCTGGAAGTTGGATCAGGCCAGGTAAGGGTAGAATGGGCCTATCGGGTCGCAATATGCAGGCCCGGCTCGAACCAGCTCCCCACCCGGTCCTGTTCCGGCTGCAGAGCCATAAGGTGAGGGAGATGCTCTTGGAAGCCTCCAGAAATCTTGGGAAAGATACACAAGCCATGACTCATAAGAGATCCAAGATTTATGTTATTTCAGGACTTTTCCCCAGCTTTGGTCCGAAAGAGGAAGGCGTTTGATGAAGCAAAGAAGTGTTTAAGGGATTTAAACATTCAATACTCCTTGCGCTACCCAGCTATACTACGCTTTAGCCATGAAGGGTCCGTGTTTAACTTCGGATCACCAGAGAAGGCCAAGGAACTTTTGGACTCTCTTAGACAAACTATAAGAGTTAATTGATGTTGTTTTGCCCTACCCCTTTTTTTTCCTTTCATTATCTTACTGTTTAATATTATCTCCGGAGGGTGGGAAGAAGGACTTATTTATTCATCCTTTACTTAGCGATTTCCTTTCCTTTTTTTTATATATATATAAAACCTTATCTTATTTTATCTTTGTCCTTGGGTGCGGGGTTGTTTTCCCCTGTTATTTTGTATTAATATATCTAATTATTATTTGCTGAGACTGTAATTTTATAGTCATATATGTTCATATATGGTATTATGATCTGAATGTACTAAAGAGCTTTTATTTTTGTGAATTTTATATGCTCTATGCTCGGGATGTTTTGGATAAATACAGGTTTTGTTGTGATCTGATGTTAACACATTCCGAGCATGTATATCACTGCTCAATTTATGTGTTATCTGTAGGATTTTGTTTTTCTCTCTTGAATAATGTAAGAATTTTAATGATACACTCTGGTTAGTTGTAAGTTAGATGAGTAGTTAGTTGAGTTTTGTCTTTTTTTCTCTTGGTATTTCTGTTTTCTTATTTGATAGATTTTGGTGATCATTTATTTAAGATTTAACTGTATATCAATGTTTATACTTGGGTCTTTTTCTTAGTTTTCTTTTGTAAACTTGTGGAAAAAAAATAAAAATAATGTTAGGCATCATGTTTCAATTGTGAAAACTGCCGGGGGGGGGGGGGGTGAGGGGATCCCCTGCACCCATACTCCTCCAGTACCTTCAAACTGCATCGAAAACCCAAACTCTGCAGAGAAAAAAACAGAAATATCATGGGAAAATTCACACTTCAGTTGGGAGGGTGGTTTGTGAGCTGTGAGAGCTCCAACTGGGAGAATGATCCTCCAAGAGAAAAATCCAGCTGACTCAAAACATAAAAATGCACAAAATATTCAAAACAACACAGAAAAGGTGTATTATAGATAGCAATTTACATTTTTGATTTAACTCAATTTATTTCTTATCATTATATTAAAATTTTAATTATCTTTCTGGAGAATGGTTTGTCTTCTTGTGAGTTCTACCTTCGAGATCACCCAACTCCCAACAAGTGATTAAACTGCACTGCTGTTCTAGTCTCTGTGACACACCTGCTTTGCTCTCATTCAGCCATCGACAGTGTTGCTACCCAGTCTCCTTCTGCATCCTGTCCTGTCTTGGCTGTGCTGTTAGCCTCTCTCTCTTTCTATGTTGCAGTGCCTTTCCTTTTACTGAGTTTCTTACCATTGTCTGCTACCCATTGGCTCAGTCATTGGCTGCTGCTGTGGTTCCATCTCATTCAGTCTCTCTTTGCTGTACCACCTGCCTGCTCTTTCTGCTGCAAAGTTTCCCTTCTCATTCAGTCACTTAGTACTGTGCTATCTGCTGGGTCTTCTGTGTTGTACAGTGTCTTTTCGACCAGTTAGCTTCTCTCTGCTTTGTTTTTTGCTTGACCCCTTTCTATTAGCTTCCATGTGCTTCTGAACGTTCAGCCTCTCTTTACTGGATTCTCTGCTTACTCTGCCTGTATGTGTTACAGCCCCTTTTCTACTAGTTAGCCTCTCTTTGCTCTGCTGTCTAGTTACTCCCCCTCTGCTGGCTGCAGTGTCTTTCTGGCCTCCCAGCTTCTCTTTGCTCTGTTGTCTGCTTCCTCTCTCTATGTTGGCTGCAGCGTCATTTTGGCCACTGGATTTCTCTCTGCTTTGTTCTCTGCTTTTCCTGCCTCTGTGCGCACTCTCCTGGATATTCTGATTGTGTGCTCTGCCTCTGTCTGGTGGAGTTAGCCTTCCCCCTTTGTATTTTGCATCCTTTCTTTCTTTATGTTTTGCAGACTCTGACTTTTTTGAATGTGCAGTTTTCGATCTTTCTTTGCTGGAGTGTGTAAAGTGCTTCTCCTTTGAAGTGTCGCTGAAATGAATCGTTCTCCTGCTCCCAGTCTGTCTAGCTCCTCTTCGGCTTAATCTTTGTTTTGCTTGCTGTGTGGGACTGTCATTCTCAACATTTCCTTTGCAACAAAAGTTTCGGATGGCATTGCAAAAATCTGAGAGCACCGGCATATTCTAACGTAGCTGAATACAGCAATTTTTTCTTAAAGATGCAACAGAAAAACATCTGGGAACCAAAATATATTAGTCAGCATGGAATTCAAAAGGGAATTCAGTGAATATTAAGTTAATTTTTTAAAGAAGTATCAGAAATGGTAGAGTAAAATAAAAGATATGAGATACGTATCCTTTAAATGTGCTTCTGAAAATCTAAGTTCAGTATTCTAGACTCATGCCTCAATATGAGCCTCCAAGGAATCAAGGGATAAGAAACAGACTGGACAACAAGCAAAAAAGGAAGAGCATGAATTAAAGGTAGTTACTCAGGTTGACTGGAATGAGAATTAAAAGCCTTGGTGGCCATCATTTACATAAATTATTTCTGGGGATGGAGGAGTCAAAAACTAGAGGGCATAGGTTTAGGATGAAAGGGGAGAGATTTAAAAGGGACCTAAGGGGCAAGTTTCTCACGCAGAAGGTGGTGCATGTAAGGAATGAGATGCCAGAGGAAGTGGCGGAGGCTGGTACAATTACAACATTGTACAGGTAAATGAATAGGAAGGGTTCAGAGGGATATAGGCCAAGTGCTGACAAATGGGACTAGATTAGATTAGGACATCTGATCAGCATGGACGAGTTGGACCGAGGGGTCTGTTTCCGTGTTATGCATCTCTCTGACTCAGGAATCGCAATTCTGAATGGAAGAAGCAAGAAACAGGAAAGATCTGGGTTCAGTGCAGCTGCCCCAGGAGAAAATACTCGTCAAGGCAGCATTTCCTTTTCACCTGGGGTATGAAAATAGAAGTTGGCCTGCCACTTCCCCTAGAAAGAGTTTAGAAACATGGATAAGGGCAGCTGGGTGCTGAGACATGTTGTCTGAAAGAGTGCTTTTTTTAGATTAGATTAGATTAGATTAGATTACTTACAGTGTGGAAACAGGCCCTTCGGCCCAACAAGTCCACACCGACCCGCCGAAGCGCAACCCACCCATACCCCTACATTTACCCCTTACCTAACACTATGGCCAATTTACCTGACCTGCACATCTTTGGACTGTAGGAGGAAACCGGAGCACCCGGAGGAAACCCACGCAGACACGGGGAGAACGTGCAAACTCCACACAGTCAGTCGCCTGAGGTGGGAATTGAACCTGGGTCGCTGGCGCTGTGAGGCAGCAGTGCTAACCACTGTGCCACCGTGCTCTGCACCTTTGTCCTCTTCATAATAATTACAATAAAAGAAAGAACAAGCGCTTAGCTCTTAAAGTCCCCAGATCCTATTAATCCTATCCCCACCTACACCCCATTACCCTTCATACCCTCCAAATCAAGGTAACCCCTTCCATCCAACTTTCCTACCTGACCTTCATACCTTCCAGGTCAAGCCATGATGCCTCCATACTCATTCAGTTACTGTACACTCTGCGCAGAACCAATGAACTCAACAGTAACAAGAGGGTATTTACCCAATATGCATTCCTAGCTTATAGCCAGACAACTATTGATTGTTGATATCAATTCTGATTTATTTGTCAATTATTCAATCTGCCAATTATTCAGTGCTTGTTGCACAAGATAAAGATTGCTGTTCTTGTGACAGTGAGTGAATGGGTATGGAAGTACCATAGTTTGGCAGGGAGAGCATAATGCACCCAGAGGAGGGGAGTAGATGGAGGGTCATGGCTGGACATGGAGGGTATGAGGAGCCTGCGGGGGGGGGGGGGACACATCAGGGTCACATAAGGAGATGAAATATAAAGTAATAGATACAATCCTACAGGAGATGCAAGAGCGGACGAATGTTATATGTGTAAAATCAGTTTGAATGAATTAGAATTAGCTTCATTATCACGTACTCACATGAGTTCAGTGAAGAGTTTACAAGTTGCCACTTACAGTGCCATCTTAGGTATAAAAGTATTCAGGTACAGAATCTTGTGTACAAGCAGAAGAATAAAGAGAACAAAGTTAAAAAGTTAATCACTGAAGGTGACAAGGTAGAGTCATACAGATGTACAGCACTGAAACAGACCCTTCCGTCCAAGCCGACCAAATATCCCAACCCAATCAAGTCCCACCTGCCAGCACCCGGCCCATATCCCTCCAAACCCTTCCTATTCATATACCCATCCAAATGCCTCTTAAATGTTGCAATTGTACCAGCCTCACCACATCCTCTGGCAGCTCATTCCATACATGTACCATCCTCTAAGTGAAAAGGTTGCCCCTTAGGTCTCTTTTATATCTTTCCCCTCTCACCCTAAACCTATGCCCTCTAGTTCTGGACTCCCCCACCCCAGGGAAAAGACTTTGTCTATTTATCCTACATACCCCTCATGATTTTGTAAACCTCTATAAGGTCACCCCTCAGCCTCCGACGCTCCAGGGAAAACAGCCCCAGCCTGTTCAGCCTCTCCCTGCAGCTCAAATCCTCCAACCCTGGCAACATCCTTGTGAATCATTTCTGAACCCTTTCAAGTTTCACAACATCTTTCCAATAGGAAGACCAGAATTGCACGCAATATTCCAACAGTGGCCCAACCAATTTCCTGTATTGCTGCAAAATGACCTCCCAATTCCTGTACTCAATACTCTGACCTATAAAGGAAAGCATACCAAACGCCTTCTTCACTATCCTATCTACCTGTGACTTCACTTTCAAGGAGCTATGAACCTGCACTCCAAGGTCTCTTTGTTCAGCAACACTCGCTAGGACCTTACCATTATGTGTATAAGTCCTGCTGAGATTTGCTTTCCCAAAATGCAGCACCTCACACTTATCTAAATTAAACTCCATCAGCCACTTCCCAGCCCATTGGCCCATCTGATCAAGATCCCGTTGCAATCTGAAGTAACCTTCTTTGTTGAAAATGTGTTGCTGGAAAAGCGCAGCATGTCAGGCAGCATCCAGGGAACAGGAGAATCGACGTTTCGGGCATAAGCCCTTCTTCAGGAATGAGGAAAGTTTGTCCAGCAGGCTAAGATAAAAGGTACGGAGGAGGGACTTGGGGGAGGGGCGTCGGAAATGCGATAGGTGGAAAGAGGTCAAGGTGAGGGTGATAGGTCAGACTGGGGTGGGGGCGGAGAGGGCGGGAAGAAGATCTCAGGTTAGGAAGGCGGTGCTGAATTCAGTGGATTTGACGGAGACAAGGTGGGGGGAGGGGAAATGAGGAAACTGGTGAAATCCGAAGCCTCCAGCAACAGACGTCCCTCCGGATCCTCCGCTCTACAGCAAATCCGAAGCCTCCAGCAACAGACGTCCCTCCGGATCCTCCGCT
>NC_057742.1:42233403-42266182 GCF_004010195.1 Chiloscyllium plagiosum
TCTCCGGCCTATCACCCTCACCTTAACCTCCTTCCACCTATCGCATTCCCAACGCCCCTTCCCCAAGTCCCTCCTCCCTACCTTTTATCTTAGCCTGCTGGACAAACTTTCCTCATTCCTGAAGAAGGGCTTATGCCCGAAACGTCGATTTTCCTGTTCCCTGGATGCTGCCTGACCTGCTGCGCTTTTCCAGCAACACATTTTCAGCTCTGATCTCCAGTATCTGCAGACCTCAATTTCTCCTCAAAGATTCTAACCTTCTTTGTTGTCCACTACACTTTCAATTTTGGTGTCATCTGCAAACTTACTAACTGTACCTCTTATGCTCACATCCAAATCATTTCTATAAATGATGAAAAGTAGTGGACCCAGCACCGATCCTTGTGGTACTCCACTGGTCACAGGCCTCCAGTCTGAAAAACAACCTTCCTCTGTCTTCTACCTTTGAGTCAGTTCTGTATCCAAATGGCGAGTTCTCCCTGTATTCCATGAGATCTAACCTTGCTCACCAGTCTCCCATGGCAAGCCTTGTCGAACACCTTACTGAAGTCCATAAAGATCACATCTACAACTCTGCCCTCATCAATCCTCTTTTTACTTCTTCAAAAATCTCAATCAAGTTTGTGAGACTTGATTTCCCACGCACAAAGCCATGTTGACTATCCCTAATCGGTCTTTGCCTTTCCAAATATATGTACATCCTGTCCCTCAGGATTCCCTCCAACAGCTTGCCCACAACTGACCTCAGATAGTTTAAGAAAGTGTTCAGGATAGGAGATAGTGAGGACTGCAGATGCTGGAAAGTCAGAGTTGATACAATGTGCAACCAAGAAAAGCACAGCAGGTCAAGCAGCATCAGAGGAGCAGGGGAGACAACATTTTGGGTAGGACTCTTCATCAGGATGTTGATGATTAATATAACATCCATGATTCCAGGCTTTACAAATACAGACATAAGATGGAATCTTATAAGGGCCTGATTGACATGGGCTATGGCAGAATTTGGCAAGAAGTCTGGTCAGACCTATATTGACATCAAGAGCAATTCAGTGCATCTTTTATGCATTTGCTGAGTGGCAATGCAAGTTTCTCCCTCGGTAGTGGCAAGTTGCTAATTAAGGGGAGTTACGGCTTGTTATAAGCCTTGTTAACTCGGCAATTCACATCATTGACATTTAGCTTCCTGTCTTACTAAATGTGCCACACAAGCTTGATGTTGAGAATTTTTGATATGGAAGTTAGAATGGGTACTTGGAAACTTCACTTCGCTGCTGGCTGTGGGGAGCCTCCGTGTTGCTCACCATCAAGCAAAGTCTCAGGGAACAATTCATGGGCATCAGTCGCATGAATATCTTGTTCATGGACATCGGCATCCGACATTAACCAACCTTTTATAATCATCAACCTCTGTTCCACTTACAGGCTGCCCTGGAAGCACAGATATGCACTGGGCCATCAATAGTTTTGAAAGACTGCTGCAAAGACTCTTTGAGGGCAAATTACGGCCAATGAGGTTCGGAGAGCAAAAGGCTGGGATTGGGAGTGGGATGGTGGGGAAACAGAGGCAATTGTTGAAGTAGGGATAAGGGCCATGATAGGGAAAGATTTATGGTATTTGGGGTGTAGGCACAACAGCATTGGAGGGCATAGTAGGCTACAGGGAGGGAGTGTGGATAGTTGGTTATTGGCTGTGACACCACAATGGCCTCCACAGGGGGAGTGTAGAGAACCAAGGTGGGCATCATTAAAGTGTAAGGTTGGGGCTTAAAGGCAGGGAGAACATTTGGAGGTAAAGTTCAATATGATGGCTCACCAGATAGTGGGAATATTGGAAATGGGCTGTTGGTGTAGGCAAGGTGAAAAGGGGCATGTAGGGTCTTGGGGCAGGGAATATCTGGTGACAAGGCATTGCTGCATGCTAACAGTATCCATCACAAGCTGCATTCCCTGCCACTACATACTATGTTCTAGAAGATAAATGCAACTGAGAAATGGCTGTGATAGCACACAGGATGGCAGGAGTCAGTGTCAATTTGATAGGAAAAAGCACAGGATCCACATCTGCTGGATGTTAGGACATTGGAGGGGCAAATACATGAAGTGTGGGTTTGCAGACTCCTACTACATGTAATTTGTCATTGTCCATTTTGAATGCAGAGTGAACAGGCTGAGAATTTAAATCCTAGTCAGAGGTGATTGTATCATGCCATTGGTGCTTGTAAATTGAACAATGGCATCTCAATGATGCTGAAATTAGCAGCAATGACTTAAAAAGAGGCCAAAGGTGACCCATTACTTATGCAATCTCCAAGGATGCTGTGGGAAATGGAGACTATTGTTTCATTACCTGTCATTTCAGTTTAATGATGGTCTGTTCTGAAAGCAATAAAAAGTTGAATGATTAATATTGTTGTGGGTAGGAAGGGGTTGGAGTACAGTAGGCACTCCTCTTTGATGTAATGTGCTGGTCTGTCAGCTGGCATAGTAGTGTCAACATGCTGAGGCTAAAGCTGAACGAATGATGGAGACATGGCTCTCATTAATGGGGTGCAGTATGTCTCACCCCATACAGCCCTCATCTGAGACCTAAAATCATCTTCTGCTCCTTATGTCCCCAACATAGATGAGTTCTGGCAAGGCTTTGCACCCTCGTTGATGGTAGAATGTTGGTTGATGTGACTGCCTTGCTGGGAAGGTGAAGACTGATGCAGGAGGTCCAGGACCAACAGCCTATACGATACAAATCAAGAAATCTAGAAACATAAGTCAACAAAGTTGAAAAAATGCAAAGAAATTTCTAGAGAAACAAAATTTAAAGCAGAGAAATCATGTTACTCTGGAGCACCTGATAGACCAGGCATTAGGTTGCTATCTTCACATCACAAAATGGTTGCAAAAGCACTGAAGAAATTGTTTAAAAAATAAGAAAAGAGAAAATAGGGTCTTCAAAATTACAAAGGAATTAGAGAGGGTCAGCAAAAAGATATTTCCTCTTGTGTACAATCTAGAAATAGGACTCACAAAGACAATCAAGCCAGTCTCTAATAATTCCAATAAGAAATTCAGAAGAAATGAGTTTATCTATAGTGTGTGTAATTTGCTATTAGATGGAGTGGCTGAGGTGATGGGTTTCGATGCATTGTAAGTGCATGAGGGAGAAAGGAATAAAAATATATGGCAAAGAATGGGAAGAAAGAAACTGGTGGGGCATAAACAGTGACATTAACTGTTTGCTCCATCTATTTCTGCAAATTATGTGTAATTCAATGGGGTTGACTATTCTGTACCCATTGATGACCCCTACAGTGTGTTTTAGTGATGCTAGCCCAGGTGTAACAATCTAACATTCAAATGGAAGATGAACAATAAAGTAACCATAATCCACAAAGACTGAATAGGCTTGGGCTCTTTTACCTGGAGTGTCGGAGGCTGAGGGGTGACCTTATAGAGGTTTATAAAATCATGAGAGGCATGGATAGCTTAACTAGACAAGGTCTTTTTCCCTAGCTTGGGAGAGTCTAGAACTAGGGGACATAGATTTAGGGTAAGAGAGGAAAGGTTTAAAAGGGACCTAAGGGGCAACATTTTCATGCAGAGGATGGTGTGTGTATGGAATGAGCTGCCCATGCAAGTGGTGGAGGCTGGTACAACTGCAACACTTAAAAGGCACCTGGATGGGTATATGAATAGGAAGGGTTTGGAGGGATATGGGCCAAGTGCTGGCAAATGGGACTAGTTTGTGTTGGGATATCTGGACGAGTTGGGCTGAAGGGTCTGTTTCTGTGCTGTACATCTCTATGACCATCGGCACCCCTCTCCATAGAGATCACACTAACATTGCAGTCCAACAATCAGTGTTAAAAATCATCCAACACCAGGTTATAGTCCAACAGGTTTATTTAGAAGCACTAGCTTTCTGAGCACTGCCCCTTCATCAGGTGGTTGTGGAGTAACCAAAAGCTAGTGTTTCCAACTAACCCTGTTGGTCTGTAAAGAGAAAGTGAGGGCTGCAGATGCTGGAGATCAGAGATGGAAATGTGTTGCTGGAGAAGCTCAGCAGGTCAGGCAGCATCTAGGGAACAGGAGAATCGACGTTTCGGGCATTACCAATTCCTGAAGAAGGGCTAATGCCCGAAACATCGATTCTCCTGTTCCCTAGATGCTGCCTGACCTGCTGAGCTTCTCCAGCAACACATTTCCATCTCTGTTGGTCTGTAACCTGGTGTTGTGTGATTTTTAACTTTGTCCAACACTGACACCTCCACATCACAACAGTCAGTGGTAATTATTTCTTTAAACCTTACTTGAGTTCAGCGCCTGGCTCCAGTTGGGTGTATCTGGCCCCCTCAATGCCCCGGGTCAAAGTGAGTGACCTTCCCCTGACCCCGCCTCCCAGACACGTGACGACAAACCACCATTGTCAGGGCAACAAGGCGCAGGGGGCGGGGCTGCGGTGTGGGGCGGGGCTGCGGTGTGGGGCGCGGCGCGGGGCGGGGCTGCACGGTGATCATAGCAACCGCACGGGGCACGGCGCGTGGGTCACAGCCCTGGCACCAGGTGAGCCCTAGGCCCGGGATCCGGCTGTGGTAACAGCTCAGCCCCAGGCCCCAGGCCCCAGCCCCACTGCCCACTGCCGTGTCGTTCCCCGGTTTCGGTTGATTTGTTCGCAGTTGTAAAAGAAGCGGGAAGGGACAAGGAGATGAAACATGGAGAGGGTTTGGGCCGAGCGGTGGGCTGGCTACACCCTATTGCGAGACATTGAGCTGGAGAGGCAAAATGGGTCAAGCTAGGATCTGTAGGAAGGAGATTCAGAGGGAAAGCCGGGTGAATCGGAGAGGGTAAGGTGAGGAGATCAGCAAAGTGGACAGAGGAGAGTTGGCTGGAGCTTGAGGCACTGAATGATGACAGGTACCAGCTGAGTGGAGCAGCAGATAATTCATCCAACCTGGAGAAACCTCTTGGTGTCAGTCACTGCATTGAGCATGAATCCCTGAACTTGAGCTGCAATAAGACATGATTCAGGTGCTCAGCTTCTAGCTGCATCTTTCTGAGTGGCTACCAGGAGTTGATTCCTGGCAGTTCGTTTGGTTAGCTTTGCTGGTCTCCAAACTGACTGGAGTATACTGTCTGTATCCTGAAAAGTAGAAGGCTGGAAGAATTCAGCATCAGGAGGTGGAGAAGTTAACTTTTAGGGGGGCAGGAGTCCTGAAGAAGGGTTATACCTGAAACATTAACTTCTTCACCTGCTGATGCTGCCTGGCTTGTTGTGTTCTTCAGTCTCCTGCTTGTCTGCCTTAGACTCCAGCATCTGCAGTTTTTTTTTGTCTTTAATCTATGTCCTGAAAAGCTGGTCATTTATGATTTTCCTCATGTTCCCTCCAGTCACTGCAGATGGAAGAAAGCGAAACCCTTGATTTCAAAGCTCTGAAGAGAGAGTTAGAAACAGCCTTGTTTCTAGATGAGAAATACAAACGAGAAAATGATGCAAAGTTCAGGGCCATTCATCAGAAAGTGGGATCATATGAGGAATTCAGGTAATGAGAAATGCTTGGCATTCAGATATGACTGATGATTAGATTAGATTACTTACAGTGTGGAAACAGGCCCTTCGGCCCAACAAGTCCACACTGCCCTGCTGAAGTGCAACCCATCCATACCTCTACACCTACCCAATACTACAGGCAATTTAGCATGGCCAATTCACCTGACCTGCACATCTTTGGGCTGTGGGAGGAAACCGGAGCACCTGGAGAAAACCCACGCAGACACGGGGAGAATGTGCAAACTCCACACAGTCAGTCGCCTGAGATGGGAATTGAACCCGGGTCTCTGGCGCTGTGAGGCAGCAGTGCTAACCACTGTGCTACCGTGCTGCCGTGATGCTAATAGGCTGGGATGTTTCCACCACTTCAGAGTACATGAGGCACTTCTGCAGTCTCTGTCAGGTTGTGGTTGTCACCTGATTTTAAAATAAGTGAATGGAAATACTGAACACTAATTACTATACACAGATCACTGGCTTTGTAGAAATGAGAACGGGGACTCATCATACTCCATTCCAGCAGAAGTCGATTAGTGAATCACTGGATGATTAAATTTTCAGGTTTTCAATGGATATGATATTTTGAGATACTTGAAGCATGACATGATTTGTTTATCAAGCTTAAGAGGAATGATGGCTTTGACCTGTGATTCTGCAAATTCTCTATTGTTGGATTTTACCGTAAGTGAGATCTGCCGTATTCTAATTGATAGTTTTTGATTCATATGATTACTCATCCTCAGGGACTGGTGGAGACAGAGTTGTTGAAATTTTTAAGGCTGAGTTAAATGGACTCTTGATAACCTTTGATTCCCTTGTTTATTAGAAGTAGACAGGAATGTAAATTTAAGGCTACAATTGTATCAACCACCATGTTATCCGCTGGCAAAACCAGCTTGTGGTGCTGCCTGTAATACCTATGTTCATATGTGAATTTATGTATTGTGCAACTACCAGGATGGTAGAGGGTAAACCAGATAAATCATGGTTTGTTTTCCATCTAGTGATGCATGTGTTTGTTAGTACCAACAGGATAGAATCTTTTGAAGAAGCTGTTTGATTGAATATCGCTCTTTTTAAAAATTCTTTAGTGATCATGATCAAGGTGGAAAATCAAACTGCTCATTACCAGAAACAGATGTGTTGATATGCACAACATTGACAGAATATGCGCTCTGACAAAAAACTATGTCCCTCCTGTTTCCAGCAGTGGTATTCTCCCATGCTGTTCAGCGCAGCAATTTTGTAGATTCTTGAGGTGTATCCTGACTGGGAGGAGAAGAGTACTGTAGCAAGTGGCTGTCAGACTTGTATGATTTGGTTTGACAAAGCTGGTAGCACTGGCTGTCTTACATCTCCATGGTAGATGAGTTCTTATGCCAGTGAGCATTTGGTGATGAGCATTTTCTAATTATTGGGTTCACCCTTTTTTACTTTGTCATATCTTATTTTATAAGACTGTTATTTCCTACCTCATCCTCTGGTCTGCAATCCTATTTACTACCTTATTTCCACTAAGAGTTCAGACATTATGGGTATGAATCAGCTGTAACATCTTTGATCTCTGATTTCTAATTACATTCAATCACAAAACCCTGAATATCCTGAAGTGTGGCATTGTTTGTTGTATTATTTTGTCCTCTCATCTATAGTTCAGCAGAAACCATCCTAACTTGGAAATAACTCGCCAACCCTTCAGTGTCACTGGTTCAAAATCCTGAAATCCCCTCTCTAAGGGCATTGTGGGTTTACCTACAGCACATATGGTTCAAGAAGGCAGCTCGCCACAGCTGCCTTCTGAAGGGCAGTTAGGAATGGGCAGTAAATGCTGGCCAGCCAGTAATGTCACTATCCCATGAGTGAATTAAAAAGAAAAATCAGTTTCCACCTTTTCCTTCTGGGCTTTTACCTGATTGAGAAGCTCCCCACTGGGGAAGAATCCTGCTCTTTTCTTTTAATCACCTTGTTCAGAGATGTTGTTATATACCTGTAGAGCAAGTGGAACTTGAACCTGATCCTTCTGGCCCAGAGATAGGGATAATACTAATGCAACACCAAGAGCCTTACGAAATCCGCTCTTAAGTGAAAACTCCAATGAGCTCAACCAACTCTGGAGTTGTTCTGTTTGACCCATATAGGGACCTATTCTTCCAGCAATGACACAGCTAACATTTCAGATTTGTGACCATAACATTTTCTGTTTATAAAGGATTATTAACAGACTTGTTCTGAGAGTATCTTGGCTTCCACATGGAAATCTAATTACATGGTCATGGTCTTTATATGCTATTTCAAGAAGAACGCGAGCTGTGCTTTTATTTTGTATTAAGAAAGGAAATGGAAACCTGAGTTGATTCCATTAGTATGCTGTATCTAAATTATCAGAGTCTTAACAGTGACTCAGTGGTGACACACTCATTTCTTAGTCAAATATCATGGGTTCAACTCCTCTTCAGGAAAGTGAGCACAAAACCAAGACAGGAATCCCAGTGTGGTACTGAGTGATTGTTGTAATGTTGGGAGTGCTATCATTTAGATGAGATGTTAAATTTGCCCTGTCAATTAAATGGAGAAAGAAATTTTTGAAGATGTTGTGTTTTCCCAAGTGTGTCAGTATTTACTCCTCAATCAAAATCGCCAAAATAAATTATCTGGTTGATCACCAGTTTGAAGGGTTAAATCTTCTTGCTGCCTGACCTGCTGATTGTTTCCAGCATTGTCTATTGACAACAGAGAAGGAAATGTGATGATTGAGTGTAAAATCAAGTACCAAAAGAGAAATGAAGAGCAAGAAAGATGGTTTAGATGTGAGGGAAAAAACATTTTAAAAAAAAAGGAAAAAGTTTGATATTTTAAATATGTAAAGGAAAAAGTAACAACTTGCTGGCATGAAACTTCACATTTTAAATTTACTTCTCTGGCATTTGTGTTAACAGATACTACATTGTTCAAAGGATAGTTGTACTGTTAAATCTAATCTTTCTGTATGAGTTTAAAGAGCCATTTATCACAGAGTAGAATGCTAATTGAATTGATGTAACAAGGTTTGCTTTGGCAAGAGAATTGAGAGATATGGTGAGGAGATGTGAATGTTGTATCTTAAATAGGCATTTTAAACTTAAAAGCTGCTCTTGTTCAGAAATTTTCCTATGCCTTTTCCTTCTGTTTTATTTCCGCCTGTCAGTGTCCTGACTGAACCTATATCAGGAATGAAAGTGAACTTCCTGATCTGTGTGGGACAGTACTGAACTTTGTAGTCTCCTTACCCACTGAACACTGACTTCTAATAGGAAAATAAGAAGTCATAAAATTTTGAGGACAAAACAAATCTTACAAATCACACAACACCAGGTTATAGTTCAATAGGTTTAATTGACCCCAGTCTAACACCGGCATCTCCAAATCAAAACAAATCTTAGCAAGTTAATCCAATTTTTCTACTTTGTGCAGGGATATTGTGCTGGCATCGCACCTGAAACCCCTGGACTTGCAAGACAAGTTGGGAGCAAGGAATCAACCCTGGAATAGATGTGCTCGGTCATTGAGCACAAACGACAGTGTCCAGGTGGGGCTATCCCAGGTTAGTGTCTAATGGTCACTCAGTGTGAATAAATATAGGTAGCATTCTGTAGAAGTCAGAGATGATGCATCTTGAATGCAACACTAGAACTCTGCGCTACACAATTTGAAGCAATCTAAATGTTCAAGAACTGATTCAGTAAATAGAAACTATTTTCTCTGTTTTTGGTCTGCCCAGAACAAAGAGGTTGAACCTTAATTAAAGTTTAACAGTTTGGGGATTATGTCTGGAATTCTTTTAGTCTGAAAATACAGAATTGTTTCCTTTAGAAAGCTATTGAGCCTGGGGTTATTTGAAAATTTCAGCTGAGATCAATAAGAATTACTGCTGCAACAACATGTCAGTCAGGTAAAACTAACGTGTCTTGTGACAGTCTAATCCCAGCTCACATTCTGTGTTAGTGGGTGAACCAACCCCTTGGTCACAGTTGCTTTACGATGATGTGCACAGTCATCTTTGAAGGATCAAAACACAGCATTGCTATGAACAAGATAATTATTTAAGGTAGGAAAGGGCATGGAACCATAAAGGTTAGATGATGTTAAGATACAAATCAGCCGTCATCTAATGACTGAACAGGGTCGAGGAGCTCCGTGAGTTCTCTCTGTTTCTTTCTCTTGCCTCAAACGCTGGTAGGCTTTTTGACACTGGGAGCATGATAGTAAGCTTGACCTTACCTTGTATGTAACAACTTGGAGCAGGACTGCCTGCATAACGTAGAGTGAGCAATCTTGGCCGTGTCTGCTGCTTCCTAGTCAATTACGTCGCCAACAGAGCAGGCTAATCTGCAAGGCTCAGTATCTCATTGCAGGCCTATACTTCCCATGATATAAACTTCCAATAGTTTTAAATTTAGCAAAATAAAATTCCTTTCTCTCTGTATTGTCTGCACAATTTCTTTGCTATTTAAATCCCCAATGATGTACACTGAGCAAAAGGGACCATAAATGCAAGATAGTTATTAATAAATCTCATAGTGAAATGAGGCAAGATCTCTTTATTTAGAGTGATTAGAATGTAGATCACATCACCACAAGGAGTCACAGGCAAATAGCATGGATGCATTTAAGGGCAGTTGGATGATACATTTGAGAATAATGTTAATTGGTCATGCTGTTTGGTTAAGTTTAATTTAAGTGGAACACAGCTTATGTTGAGGATAAATGCTGACATGTCAGTCAGGTCAATGGCCTGTTTTTTTGTGCTGGTCATACAGTATAATGAAGTTCCCTATGGGGAGTTAGAATCAGAATTTTTAATGGCATGGAGAAAGTCCCTCGGCCCATTGTGTCCTGTGGTCATCAAGCTTCTGTCTGTCCTAATTCCATTTACTAGCACTTAGAGTCATAGAGTCACAGAGATGTACAGCACGGAAACAGACCCTTCGGTCCAATCTGTCCATGCCGACCAGATATCCTACCTCAATCTAGTCCCACCTGCCAGCACCCCCCGGCCCGTATGCCTCCAAACCCTTCCTATTCATATACCCAACCAAATGCTTTTAAATGTTGCAATTGTACCAGTTTCCACCACTTCCTCTGGCAGCTCATTCCATACACGTACCACCCTCTGTATGAAAAAGTTGCCCCTTAGGTCTCTTTTATATCTTTCCCCTCTCATCCTAAACCTATGACCTCTAGTTCTGGATTCTCCCACCCCTGGGCAAAGACTTTGTCTATTTATCTTATCCATGCCCCTCATAATTTCATAAACCTCTCTAAGGTCACTCCTCAGCCTCCAATGCTCCAGGGAAAACAGCCCCAGCCTATTCAACTTCTCCCTATGGCTCAAATCCTCCAACACTGGCAACATCCTTATAAATCTTTTCTGAACCCTTTCAAGTTTCACAACATCTTTCCAATAGGTGTGTCATAACATAACAGTTTGATTACAATAACACAGTAGTAATAATAATAATAATAATTTTAAAACTACAATTTTCCTTCAAAGTGCCATGGCATCTTCCTCAGCTGGTTTATCTCCTCCAAGAAACTGCCTCTCTCTAAGGCAATACACCTTCATTGTCTAAATAAATCTTTAAATGTCATGATGGTTTCTGGGTCTATCACCTTTTTAGGCGGTGAGTTTGACATATCACAATTGTCTGGTTGCAAATCATTATCTTTTAGGCAGACTCTGTTTTCCTTCTATATTTATTTGTACATTGCTCTTTACTGTATCTCCGTATTCCATCTTCTGTCAAATTAATATAAAATCCCTAGGCGAAAACTGTTGGGCTTGTCCTGATCCCACCTTTTCCAGAATGGATGCAGTGATCCAGGAATCTAAAACCTTCCCTCCTGCTCCAACTTAAGAACCACCATTTATCTGTTTTATCCACCTATTCTTATATCCACTAGTATGGCACCAGGAGTAATCCAGAGATTATAATCTTTTGAGGTCCTTTTTAAGATGCTTCCTGGCACCCTAAATTCTTGTCGCAGGACATGCTTTCCACTTAAGTCATTTAGCCACAATGTTAACCATGATCTCTGACTGATCATCCTCATTCTTCAGAATGCCTTGTTACTATTCAGTGACAACCTTGACCCTACTCCCAGGGAGGTAACGCCATCATGAAGTCACATCTGCAGCTGCTGAAATGCCAGTCTTTTTTGAATCTCCAGCCCCGACTGATCTCCCTCTTTTTCTGCTCCCATCCTGTGCAGCTCGACTTGGCTCCACTTCCCTGGGGTATTGTCTCTCACACACGCATAGAAAATTGGAGCAGGACAAGGCTATTTGGCCCTTTGAGGTTGCTCTGCCACTCCTTGTGATTCATGCATGAGTACTCCCATATCCCTTTACTGTAGCTTGCCACAATCTTTCTCCATTTTAAGTAATATTCACCCTCCTGTGTTGTTCTTGTCAAGTACATAAACAATTTGTGCAAATGTAAGGTTTCCAGCTGCCAAGATTTTGCCCACTGACCAAACCTCTGCATCCCCTGCAGACTGTCATTTTTACCAATTGCCTTCCCATCTATTTAAATGTCATCTGCAAAATAGTTGTAGTACATTTACTTCTTTCAGCAAAGACATTAATATATATTGTAAATAATTGTGGCTTCAATATAGATTCCTGTGGCATTTCTTTAGTTACATGTTGCCATCTTGGAAATGTTCCCTTTATCCCAACTCTCTTTTCTATTAGCCAATTACAATGCTAATTACAACCCTAACACCATTACTTTTATCTTATTAAATGGCCTGACATGAGGATAAATGCTTTCTGGAAATCCAAATATATTATATCTGTGGCTTCCCCTTTATCCATCCTGCTTTTTACCACCTCAAAGAAGTTTTAAAAGTTTATCAGACACAATTTCCACTGGCTCCTTCCAGTTTCCAAGTTCATGTCCACTCTTTCATTGTAATGTTTTCCCCTCTTCTGCCTTTTCCACTTCAATTTTTCCATTTTCATGTTTGTATTTAGTTTCCCTTTTAGCTGAATTACTTTTAGTAATTTTGAATTTCTTTGTTGCTTCCACGACAGTGACTCTCAGGATATTCATCTCCACTCGTTGCAGGAGCAATGTAGAAGCAATGTGCTATGTATAAGCTAGTCAGAGATCACAATTACATATCTGTAGATATCCTCTGAGGTCACTATCAAAAACAAATTGAATCTGTTTGTAATAGTAAATGAGATTGTTGGTGTTTTACCAGCTGAGCTTTGTTATTAAGGGAAGTAGGAGGGAGGAGTGTTACTGGTGTATGACTGTAGTGCTGGGAATGGAAGCAAATAGATTATTCGGAACAATCTACCTACAATTAAGTTGGTAAAGTGTAGTTATGCCCCCATGGTAACTTATACAGTGCTTCCCCAAATTGTTTGCCATGTGAGAAATGGGCCCAGTACCTTATCTAGGGATGGAGATACTCCTATCGCCCTCCCATGCCTCCTAAAAGCTCGATGTTGGGCTGCATCGATATATGAATAGATGAAAAGGTGACCGTCAAGCCCAGATATAAATGAGCTGAATTGTTTCAATGATTGTGTCAAACTGTTTCACACACTTTAAATGTCAGGCTCAATTCTCCTTCCTGTTTCCCTTGGTGGTTGAGTCACTATTTTTTGCGAATTCTGTGTTTTCAAGGTGTTTGCACTGGTCAGTGCAATGCCTTTTGCATATATAATGTTAAATTTTGTTCATCCCAGGCATGATTAGATTAGATTACATTACATTACAGTGTGGAAACAGGCCCTTCGGCCCAACAAGTCCACACCGCCCCGCCGAAGCATAACCCACCCATACCCCTACATTTACCCCTTACCTAACACTACGGGCAATTTAGCATGGCCAATTCACCTGACCTGCACATCTTTGGACTGTGGGAGGAAACCGGAGCACCCGGAGGAAAACCCACGCAGACATGGGGAGAACGTGCAAACTCCACACAGTCAGTCGCCTGAGTCGGGAATTGAACCCGGGTCTCTGGCACTGTGAGGCAGCAGTGCTAACCACTGTGCCACCGTGCCGCCCACCTACATAGTTGCAACTGAATGCTTTAGCCCCATTCTCAGATAGATCAGCTGTACATTTACTAGTTTGGTACTTATCACACTAGCTGTTGCAAGGCCTCTCTGTGTGAGATTGCCAAATTAGTGCTGAATCATGGGCATATTTTCTGCTATGAGTATAAATTTCTATTGAACTCAGCTGATTCTGCCCACTTCGGGTCACCTGAAGGCAGGTATCATTCCAAAAACATTTGGAAACGTAGTCACATTACAGATGTTGATCTTAGGTTGAAACCCATATCACATTATCTTTTCCTAAAACTTAGCACTCACATTCCAAGCCGAAGACAGCTGCTGAGTTCAGCCGTGACTGGAGAAGATATTACAGCACTGAAGCAGAGAAATACAGTTTCCTTCTCAACCTTGGTGGTCAGCTTTTGGGGAACATCTTCTGTGCTGAAATTGGATTTGGATATCTTGGTGAGTTCCTCGTCATCCTTTGCAATAATTTCGAACGAACAGATGGCCAGGCAATATACTGGATCCTGCTGCATCTTTCTCAAACCCAACGATTTGACCTAAATGTGGATTTCCTGAGCAGCAGTGAAAGGGAGAAAGGCATGAAGTTATTTCAAATGCTGTTACAGGTGCTGGATGGTTCTCCAGGGCTGGGCAGTGAAGAAGAGCTGGAAGGTACAGAAGATGTTGCAAAAAAGGTGTGTGCTGCAGAGGAGGCGGTTAATATAGCAGTGGTACAAAAATTAATGGAAGCATACAAGTTGAGTAAGTCCAGTTAGAGATCGAGGTTTGGAAGATTTATCCCCATTTTGCGTACATGTGATTCTTTATTCCTTCACTTCAAAGAAAGTAAAACAAATTTTATTAATTGGGAGGGTTTGCCTTTTAGGTGGATGTTTTAGTGTCGAAAAGTGTGGTGCTGGAAAAGTGCAGCAAGTCAGACAGCATCCAAGGAACATAAGAGTCTACGTTTCAGGCATAAGCCCTTCAGGAATGGGCTTAAGCCCGAAACGTTGACTCTCCTGCTCCTCAGATGCCATCTGACCTGCTGTGCTTTTCCAGCGCTACACTTTTTGCTTCTGATCTCTAGTATCTGCAGTACTCACTTTTTCCAGGTGTTTGTTTTGGTCAAAGTAATTCCCCTTCTGCTCATTCAACAAAAGACATTTCTCACCAGTTTAAATGTCTACCTTTTAAAATGGGTTGTTGTTTATACTGGCCAAACTGATTAACCATTATCCATTTGTGTCACCACCCATTTCATAGTTGCTTTAGGGTTTTTGATTATTTCAGGTCAAAGCAAAAAAAAAAGTGTCTATAGCCCATCAGCTCAACTAAAACCGATTTTAATCACCTGATGAATCGTTGCTGTTTTTAAGAAAGTTAGTAATGCCCAGATGTTTCCAAAACGTTGGCCCACTTGCTTGAGTTAAATAAGGAGGTCTCTGTCTGCTGGGTTTTACAACATTTTTGTTTTATTGGTAGTTTCCTTTTATCCTGTAGTACAATGTAAAATGTTAACCAACCTATCACTAATAACTGGAATTAAACTAAGTTTTAATGGTTGAGTCATTTGCATGAATGTACTCAATCCAAGCATTATTGAGACTTTGTATGTGTTATGACTGATTGGTCATCATGTGTTTTCTTGGGGGCCAGGTAGGTCTGGATTACCTTGCAAGCTGGAAGAAATCAATTTCCATTGCACCCATTTAAGCTGCTGTGTTCCTGGGCTTGTACCTGGTAATGTTAACATTGCAGTGTAGAGGCTGGCCTATGAAGCTGTCTGTTGAGGCTTTTAAAAATGTGGTGTTTTTAGGGAATAAAATGCTGAACATCATCCTCTGAGTACATCAAGAAAAAAATACTAGGATTATTATTTCTGCTTGATGTATGGTTTCTAAAATTTAAGTCTTAATTGGATGAAGCTGTTGGTATATCCCATAATAATGGGTCTGTCAATAGGGAAAAATGTGTATAATTAAATTGTACACAGGAGTAATTGTTTGGTTTTGACACTGACTGCTTTCTACTTCAGTTTTCTCTCTGACCTCTGGTTTTTGGCTTTTTCCCCCAATGTCAGGTGTTAGACCCTGACTCCACAGTTCAATCTAAGTTGAGGCTCATCCATCCCACACCTGCAAGAATCCATTAACTTCAGTATCTTCTGATGTTTCTGATGCTGGATGTCGTTGCAGAACTTGATATGTTACACTGGAAATTCCTCAGTGTTTTTGACAAGCAAAAAGTGTCTGTGAACAGCTTATCCCCGGTCTGGGAGGTTTCTGGGCATCCAACCTACCACCTCCAATAGCAGTGTGCTGAGGCAGCAGCTGGGCAGTGGGTGGATGGAGCCGGTGGGAAAGTGGGTGGAGAATGAGATTGAGCTCTATTCTTTCTACACAGCTCCTGCAATTTATATCTTGTTAAAATGTGTTAATCCTAACAAATTACAGAAGCTTTATTCTTAAAATTTGTTCTTTTATGACTGTTTGATGTTTACTCCAAACAATAGTATTTCTTAGTCTGCTATTTTTTTAAACAAAGTTTTGCTTTTAAGAAAAAGTAATAAAAAATCTCTGATTGCACCAGTGACATTTTTGTAGTTTTCTTTTTGTGAATTTTCTGATAATCAAGACTGAGATTGGCATATTTTCCCTTTTCAAGTAGTCAGGGGTAGATACTTTAACGTCAGCAATGGATAGAGCAACGAGTCCAAATGTAACCCAGACAGTATATTTGGTATTGCCTCAAGTTAATGTAACTCCTCAAGACACAGTATTATTTTGCCCACTCATTTTCTCCTTCCAATCTCCTTCAGCCTAGTCTTAAAAGAACCTCACCTAACCATTGCAGCTATCCTGTAGCTTAAGCTAGACCAGCAGGCAGTCTGATGGCTTCTTATCTGGCTTGCCAGTGGTGCTCCATAAAGGTTCGGAGGTACATATTGAACTAGCTGCATCATGCTCTTCCAAAACTTACTTTCATATAGCAGCTTTCATATGCTGTGTTTCTGAGCATCTAGACTAGGAATGTTAATACATTTGGATGGACACCTTGATTATTAACAATGCTGGTTAATCTCATGCAGCCCTGTTTACAGGAGAGCCGATGATGGCCTGTCAAGAAGGAAAATAATTTGCATGTCTTAGCAGCTTTTAGCACTTTGGGATGCCCCTGTATTTTACAGCCTTTGAAATACTTTTGAGGTGTAATTACTGTAGCAATATCGGAAATGTGGCAATCAGTTTGTACACAAACTAACTAATCACAATTTGTGTTTTGAGAAAGAACTGCTAGGCAGGAGTTTGGAGAGAACCTCTGTGCTCTTCAGATAAGTACCATGGAATCTTTTACTCCATGTGAGAAGACAAACTGAGTCTCTGTTTGACATGTCATTCACATGATGGCCCCTCTGGCATTTCAACATTCCTTTGGTAGCATATTGGAATGTCAACTTATAATGTACTCTAAGGGGGCTCAAACTCTTGAACCGTTTACTTGGACTACCTGCTGTGGAGCCAGTTGATGAAAATTTGCAACATAAGATGGTGTAGACATGATGGGCTGAATGGCCTCCTACACTAATCATTTTGATGAGCACATGGAGTATTGTGCTGTACTGTTGTCTTCCTTTAAGGCTATAAATTTCAACTGGTGTTAAGTACTAGGTAAATTCATTTGATAGTTATTCAGACTGCAATGTTGAATTTTAGCTTTATGGATGTTGAGTTAGGAGCTTTCAATGTTGTGGCTCTAATATCTTCTGCTCTGGGAAGTGTTTCTTAAATGTGACACCATTTATATTAATGTGACGGATAGAAATTATACACCACTAATGTTTTTCTTGATGTAAAATTGTTTGTTTAATGTTATTGGTGCTGATCTCATAAATGGAAGGGTAGAGGCTAGTACAGGGGTATCACAAAGGATGCTAGCAACCTGACCTTTGTACAGATTCTCCTGCTGACTGACCTGCTGCTCCAATCTGGAAATCTCAGCTTTTGTTTAAATTTTAGTGTTGGGTTTTTTGTTTGTTTGTCTTGATATTGTATAAAGTTTAATATAAGTAACTTTTTTTATTTGTAGTTAAGTATTTTCTGCTTGGGACTGCTGCTTATGAGCTGCATGAAATATATTTCCTTGATGCAGCCTGGGGATTACAACAAGTCTTTGTGCACGATTAATGAATTCACTGGATCAATGTGGAGCCTGTAGCAGGTGAAGGATATCAATAAAACCTTTCTTCACTTTCCCCTTCCCGATTTGTGCCTGTGTTTCAATAGAATAAATTTCATCTTGCTCCTACATAACCAATTCTTAAACCATGTCAAGATACTAGTCAGACCAAAACAAATGTGAAATGTAATTCAGTGAGTGCCTTAAATGAGGTGTGTCAGGGTTTGAGTTGGACACGGCAATATATTGAGCATGCTATATGCAGTCAGTGGCAACACAAGGTTTGTGATTTGAGATTACAATGAATGTAATTGAAAACAATATAAATTGAATGAACCATCATAAGCAAGTAAATTTAAAAGTGTGTGGGGGGGAAAGGTATACAGCAATTAAATCATAATGATTTGCTTACTGAGTTAATAATTTAGAAGCCTGGACTAATGATCAAAAACACAGATGTAGGTCCTTCCAGTTTACTAGGGAATTAAATTCGGTAATATTTATTTATCAGTGGGATGTGGGCGCCCCTGACTGAGCCAGCATTTATTGCCCATTCTACTTGCCATTGAGAAGGTGGTGGTGAGATCCCTTCTAGAACCACTGCAGCCCATTTGTGCTGGTAGATCCAAAATACTACCAGGGAGAGAGTTCCAGGATTTTGACTTAGTGACACTGAAGAAGTGGCAATATATTTCCATGTCACGATAGTGAGTGGCTTGGAGGGATACTTGCAGTTGACGGTGTTCCCATGTATTCTAAGCCTCTAACCTGCTCTTGTACCACAACTTTTGTTTGGCTAGTCCAGTTCCACTTATGATCAATGGTAACTCCTAGCATGTTGATAATGGACGACTCAGCGTGGTAATGCTATTGAATAACAAGAGGTAATGGTTAGTTTGCCTCTGTTTGGAGATGATCATTGCCTGGCAGTAGTGCGGGGCGAACATTAATTTATAGCTGAAAATGTGTTGCTGGAACAGCGCAGCAGGTCAGGCAGCATCCAGGGAACAGGAGAATCGACGTTTCGGGCATAAGCCCTTCTTCAGGAATGAGGAAAGTGTGTCCAGCAGGCTAAGATAAAAGGTAGAGAGGAGGGACTTGGGGGATGTTGTTGTGGTCTGGCGATGGAGGAGTCCAAAGACCTGCATATCCTTGGTGGAGTGGGAGGGGGAGTTGAAGTGTTGAGCCACGGGGTGGTTGGGTTGGTTGACCAACCAACTGTCAACATGACATTGGTCACCTCAATTTCTCAAACCCCCTCAGCCAATCCAACCTATCTCTGTCCGAACTGACTACACTCTGTATTTGTTTAGATCCAACCCTGACTTTGTTATTTTCTTCTGAAAATCTACAAACAGCACTACCCGGACAGTCCTGTTGTTTTTGCCTGCTCCTGCCCCAGAGAACTCATCCCTTCCTACCCCGTGCTGCAGTCCCTGTTTACGTATATCCAGGATTCCTCTGACAGTTTATGCCTGTTTTGGAGTTTCCAGTTTGCAGGCTCTAGCTGCCACCTTCTTGTTTTACCATGGACCTGCAATCCCTTTACATATCCATCCCCCACCAGGATGGTCTTGGGCTCTCTGCTTCTTTATGGAGCAAAGGCCTGAAATATCTCCATCCACCACCATCCTCCTCCGTCTGGCTGCGTTTGACATTACCCTCAACAACTTTTTAAAGTCCTCTCAATTTTTTCAGGTCAGAGGGGTGGCCATGGGTACTTGCATGGGCCCCAATTAAGCCTGTCTCTTTGTGGGGTACGTGGAACATTGCTTGTTACAGTCCTATTCTGGCCCCCACCCACAACTCTTTCTCCGATATATCGATGATATCATTGGTGCGGCTTCCCCTCTCATCTGGAATTGGAAAAGTTCATTTCATTTTTTTCTTTGGCTTCCAATTTCCACCCTGTCCTCACTTTCACAATCCTCTGACTCCTTCCTTCCCTCCCTTGACATCCTTGTTTCCATTTCTGGGGATAGATTGGCCACTAATATCTGCTATAAACCCCCTGACTCCCACAGCTACCTGGACAATAATCTTTGCACGCTGCTTCCTGTAAAGACTCCATTCCATTCTCCCAATTCCTCTGTCTCTGTCACATATGTTCCAAAGAGGCTAACTTCGAAAAGGGAACCTTTTAAAATGTCCACCTTCTTCCTCAGCCAAGGATTTCCCAGCACCGTTGTTGACAAGGCCCTCAACTGGGTCTGACCCATCCCCTGCACTTCTGCCCTCACCCTTCCCCTTCCCTCCTGCAACAGTGATAGAGTTCCCCTTGTCCAGCCTACCATCCACATCCAGAAGATCGTGAGCTACCATTTCTGCCACCATCAGACATATATTCCCCTCCCCTCCTCTTCCACCTTCCCCTCTGGGACACCATGGTCCACTCTTCCTTCACTCCCAAAACTGCCCCATAGCACCTTTCCCTGCAACTGCCAAAGGTGTAACATCTGCACATTTACCTTGACAGGGTCCAAGGGCCCAAATATACCTTCCCGATGAAGTAGCACTTTAATTGTACTTCTCATAATCTATCTACTGCATTTGCTGCTCACAATATGGTCTCTTCTACGTTGGGGAAATGCAACATAGACTGGGTGACTGCCTCACAGAGCATCTACATTCTGCCCACAAAAGACCCTGAGCATCCAGTTGCTTGCCACTTTAACACCATGCTGTTCCCTGGCCAATACCTCTGTCCCAGTGAAGCTCAGTGCAAGTTTGAAAGACAACACTTCATTTTCTGCCTGGGGACCCTGCAGCACTCCAGCCTTAATATCGAGTTCAAAAATTTTAGGGCTTGAAATTTCCCATGGTCTAGCCCCCAATCCATACATCAGGCCTTGTTATCACATAGGCTGCCATTAGACACTACCTATTGTTAGCCACTAACAGTCCCCTTAACAGCTATTCATCCACCTGCCCAGATTGTTATTTACTCCTTTGTCTGTCCAATTGTTCTTCTCTCTCTCTTTGGGCTCTATTGTTTACTCCTTACCCTCTCCTCCCCACCTGATCATCTGCATATTGTTACGACACTGCTAAATTAAACCTGACACACAGAAAGGTTTACCTCGTGCTGTAATCTGTTAAATTTAAAGTGGCAAATAACTATTCCAGATAGGGGCGGCACGATGGCTCTGGTTAGCACTGCTGTCTCAGCGCCAGGGATCCAGGTTCGATTCCAGCCTTGGGCGACTGTGTGGAGTTTGCACATTCTCTCTATGACTATGTGGGTTTCCTCCGGGTGCTCTGGTTTCCTCCCACAGTCCAAAGATGTGCAGGTCAAGTGAATGGCCAATAGTGTTAGGTGCATTAGTCAGAGAGAAATGGGTTTGGGTGGGTTACTCTTTGGAAGGTTGGTGTGGACTTGTTGAGCCAAATGGCTTGTTTCCACATTACAGGGAATCAAATTTAATCTAATCTTGCTATTCAAAGAAAAAAAATTAACAATTTAAATTTTTAAGTCCAAAGAGAACATTAAACAAGAAATATTTACAGCTCCTTTTTCTCAAACCTATTTTTGTCTCCCACTCTACAATACTGGTCTGATAAATTCCCTCTTAATTTTACGGCAAATCAATTTCAAACCCAGTTGTCGTCTTTGAATATTGATCTTTCTCTGTAGATTTCTCTAGGTAGGCTTTGGTGTTCTGCTGCAAAAATTTCTTATGGACTGGTACCTTTCAGAGAGCTATTCTGTTGGCTGTTATGTTGGTACTTGGCAGCTATTTGCTGTCCTCCCTCTAACTGTTCAAAATGTCTGATTTTAGACCCCAAAACATTGGATCATTTCTTTGATTTGATGTCATCCAAACAGTAAAATTCAAATTCAATTGGATCTTGATATCTGGGGCATAATTTAAACTGATATGTGACATAAACAAACTAGTTATCCTTCCTATATTCTCATCTAAATCATTATTGTAAGTGACGAACAACTGATCCTTGCAGCACACTGCTGGTCACAGGCCTCCAATCTGAACACAACCTTCTGCCATCACCCCTCTCACCATCAAGTCAATTTTACATCCAATTGGTTAACTCTCCCTGGGTTCCATGTGCTCCAACCTTATCAACCAATCTACCGTGTGCAGCCTTGTCGAAGGCCTCACTAAAGTCCATGTAGACTGTCTACCGCACTACCCTCATCTATCAAAAAACTCTTCAAGTCAAATTTGTGAGACAATTTCCCATGCATAATGCCATGCTGCTAATCCCTAATCATTCCTTAACTTTTCAAATATATGTCTCAGTCCCTCAGAATCCCCTCAACAACTTATCCACCACTGACATTAGACCACCAGTCTGTAGTTCCCAGGCTTTTCCTTGCAGCCTTTCTTAAATAATAACTTTTAAACTTTAAGGTCTTTAAACTTTCGGTCTTCTGGCAACAGTTTCTCCACTAGTTTCCCACAATGTCCTGGGATACAATGATCAAGTTCTGGGGATTTATCTAACTTTGTCTCCTTCGATTTTTTTTAAAAATGGTGTTGCATTAGTTTTCCAATCCTCAGTGAGTTTTAAAGAATCTAATGATCCAAGATGGATGTAGTTTCTGGCAATTACAGAATATTCAGCACTATTTGCAACTCTTCAGATACTGAAGAAATCTGTGTCCATATGCAGCAAGACCCGGACAACATCCAAACATTGGGTGATAGCTGGCAAGAATTATCCATGCTAGATAAGTGACAGGCAATGACTGTCTTTAACAAGAGAGAATCTAACCATTGTCCCTTGACATAGAATGCTATTACCATTACTGAATCCCCCATTATCAGTATCTTGGGGCTTACCATTGACCTCAAAATACTGGGTTAGAGGATGGTAACTCCCTCTTAACTCCTCAAACCAATCCAACATCAACACTGCATGAGTCTGGAGTATGATGGAATACTCTCCAATTTATTTTAATTGCAGAAATGCACTTACTTCAAAAAAGTCTTTATATACATACAGTTACTGAAGCGGTTCTGTGGCAGTCTTTGAATGTAAACGGTTGTCTTTCCACACTGCGTCTTGGTGAAAGCTTCCCCACACTTTAATGTGTCCCTCGGAGGGCACATAGTCCTGGAGCTTGGAATGTATTGTTCTACAACACTTGGTTGAGGTCAACTCTTTCAGGTAGATCAAAGAGCAGTTTTCACTGAGTTTGTGGTCTTCCTAGTGGAGTTGATATTTGTCTTGGTGTGTGTGCCGGGGAACAGCCCATAGAGCACAGAGTCCTGCATTAGGGAGCTGTTCAGGACAAACCTTGACAAAAAAAAACCACTTCATCGCTCTCCAGACCTTCTTTGCAAAGACACATTCCAGCAGGAGATATGTGACAGTCTCTACCTGAGTGCAGTCACTTTGAGGGCAATGGGTAGTGGCATTGAGTGTCCAGGACTACATGAAGGATCCAAGAGGCAGTGCCCTTCTCACCACTAGCCAAGCGATGTCTTGGTGCTTTTCGAATGTTCCGGCGATAAGGCATTCTGCTAAATGACTTTGACAGTCTGCTCAAGGAACAACCCAAGAGGGTCAACTCTCTCCTGTTTCCACAGAATCTTGAGGACGCTACATGTTGACCACTTCCTGATGGACTTATGGGCAAAGATGTTTTCCTTTACAAATGTTTTAATGAGTTGATACAGAATGGTCTGACTACTTGGAACATTCTGTGGCAACAAGGCAGTCCCATTTTTTTGTAACACTGGAGACAAGTAGAACCTCAGTTCTGATGAAGGTTTTAACCCGAAATGTCAATTCTCTTGCTCCTCAGATGTTTCCTGACCGGCTTTGCTTTTTCCAGTGCCGCACTTTATCGACTCTCAACCTCAGTACATAGAGACCCTTGGTGTTTGCAGACTGAGGGCCGATGCACAGCTGGTCATCAGGGTGAAGGTGACATTGGGCATGATCCTCCTCCCCTTACGCACAGCTTATTCATTTCGGACATGGTCCATATTAGACCTCTGGATGATCAGGAAGATAGCTCGGGTGAATGCAGTACTGCAGGTTCATGGGATGGGCCGAACCTATGCCACATACAGCAGTAGAGAGCATGCCTCACACGTGATGATCAGGTTTTAACCAAAACAAAAAGGGAGTGGTGCTCCCATCTGCCCAGTTTCGGCCCGGGCAACTTGTTTCTCCCAAGTTTTGATGCAGACCCTGACCCCTTTGAACCGTATACCCAGCACCTTCAGATAACCTGACCTGATGGGGTAGGGTAAAAAGGATTGGCCGACTCAGTATCTATAGAACAATTTTTTTTTAAATTTCAAAAATACACCTTATTCATAAAAAAAGTCTCTTTGTATATTACATTGACACAAAAGCAGTTCCATTTTGTCTAGTTGCATATCTAGTAGACACACAAAATGTTGGAGTTTGACTTTGGTTTTGTAGATAGTCATAGAACACAACATAGAACATTACAGCGCAGTACAGGTCCTTTAGCCCTCGATGGTTTCACAGAGTGGCACAACAATCTGAAGCGCCTCTAACCTACACTATTCCATTATCGTCCACATGTTTATCCAATGTCCATGTAAATGCCCTTAAAGCTGGCGAGTCTACTACTGTTGCAGGCAGGGCGTTCTACGCCTTTACTACTCTTGGAGTAAAGAACCTACTTCTGGCATCTGTTCTGTATCTATCACCCCTTGATTTAAAGCTATGTCCCCTCGTGCTAGCCATCACCATCCGAGGAAAAAGGCTCTCACTGTCTACCATATCGAATCCTCTGATCATCTTGTATGTCTCTATTAAGTCATCTCTCAACCTTCTTCTCTCTAACGAAAAGCCTCAAGTTCCTCAGCCTTTCCTCATAAGACCTTCCCTCCATACCATTTGCACCCTGGTAAATCTCTGCACCCTTTCCAATGCTTCCACATCCTTCTTATATATTGAGCGACCAGAATTATACGCAATACTCCAAGTGTGGCCACACCAGAGTTTTGTACAGCTGCAACATGACCTCATGGCTCCAAAACTCAATTCCTCTACCAATAAAAGCTAACACACTGGACACTTTTTTAACAACCCTATCAACCTGGGTGGCAAATTCAGGGATCTATGCACATGAACAACGAGATCTCTGTGCTCATCCACATTACCAAGAATCTTACCATTAGCCCAGTACTCTGTATTCTTGTTCCTCCTTCCAAAGTGAATCACCTTGCACTTTTCTGCATAAACTCCATTTGCCACCTCTCAGCCCAGCTCTGCAGCTTATCTATGTCCTTCTGTAACCTGCAACATCCTTCCACACTGTCCACCACTCCATTGACTATAGTGTCATCCGCAAATTTGCTAACCCACCCTTCTACACCCTCATCCAGGTCATTTATAAAAATGACAAACAGCAGTGGCCCCAAAAGAGATCCTTGCGGTGCATCACTAGTAACTGAACTCTAGGATGAACATTTCCCATCCACCACCACCCTCTGTCTTATACAACCAGCCAATTTCTGATCCAAACTGCTAAATCACCCTCAATCCCATTCCTCTGTATTTTCTGCAAGAGCCTACTGTGGGGAACTGTGTCAAATGCTTTACTGAAATCCATGTACACCACATCAACCATTTCACTCTCATCCACCTGTTTGGTCACCTTCTCAAAGAACTTAATAAGGTTTGTGAGGTACGACCTACCCTTCACAAAACCATGTTGACTATCCCTAATCAAATTATTCCTTTCTGGATAATTATAAATCCTATCTCTTACAATCCTTTCCAACACTTTACCCACAACTGAAGAAAAGCTCACTGGTCTATAATTACCAGGGTTGTCTCTACTCCCCTTCTTGAACAAGGGGATGACATTTGCTATCTTCCAGTCTTTTGGCACTATTCCTGCAGACAATGACAACATAAAAATCAAAGCCAAAGATTCTGCAATCTCCTCCCTGGCTTCCCACAGAATCCTATGATAAATCCCACCCAGCCCAGGGGACTTAGCTATTTTCACACTTTCCAGAATTGTTAACACCTTCTCCTTCTGCACCTTAAATCTGTCTAGTCTAATAGCCTGTATTTCACTATTCTCCTTGACAACATTGTCATTTTCCAGTGTGAATACTGATGAAAAATATTCATTTAGGTTCTCTCCTATCTCCTTGGACTCCAAGCACAACTTCCCACGACTATCCTTGAGTGGCTATAATCCTACTCAATCATTCTTTTATTCCTGATATACCTATAGAAAGTTTTACGGTTTTCCTTGATACTACCTGCCAAAGTCTCATACATGCGATACTAATATATACATATATTTTACACACTAGGAGGGTCTGATAACTGAACGGACCCCCATTTCCCTTCAGCAGAAAGACCTCAGACAGTGGCCTCACCCCACTGTGCCTTGGCGACACCTGCTTCAAACTTTAGTGTCTCCCTCAGTACGTTCTCCTGGACCTGGGAATGTGCCAGGCTGCAACCCTCGGTCGGAGTCAACTCCTTGCTTTGGAAGATCAACAAGTTTCAGGCAGACAAAGAGTGTCTTTCACTGAGTTGATGGTGCTCCAGGCACAGTTGATGTATGTCTCAGTGTCATGGAGAGCCGTGTCACAGAGCTACTCGGGATGAGACTCGATAAACCCTACTGCATTCCTTTTGCATGGGCACATTCCAGAAGGAGGTGTGTGACAGTCTCGTTCACCCCCGCAGCCACTTCGAGGGCAGCGTGCAGTGGTGCAGAGAGTTAGGGGTGCATAAAGGATCTGACAGGACATGATGTCCTGGTGCTTGTTTGAAAGTTCTGGCGATGAGGTGTTCTGCCAAATGACTTTGACAGTCTGCCCAGGGAACTGCTCAACAGGATCTGCCCTCTCCTTTTAGAGTCATAGAGTCACAGAGATGTACAGCATGAAAACAGACCCTTCAGTCCAACCTGTCCATGCTGACCAGATATCCCAACCCAATCTAGTCCCACCTGCAAGCACCTGGCTCGTATTCCTCCAAACTCTTCCGATTCATATACCCATCCAAATGTCTTTTAAATGTTGTAATTGTACCAGCCTCCACCAATTTCTCTGGCAGCTCATTCCATACACGCACCACCCTTTGTGTGAAAAAGTTGTCCCTTAGGTCTCTTTTATATCTTTCCCCTCTCACCCAAATGCCCTCTCGTTCTGGACTCCCACGCCCCAGGGAAAAGATATTTATACTCTCAATGCCCCTCATAATTTTATAAACCTTTATAAGGTCACCCCTCAGCCTCTGGCACTCCAGGGAAAACAGCCCTAGCCTATTCAGCCTCTTCCTATAGCTCAAATCCTCCAACCCTAGCAAGATCCTTGTAAATCTTTTCTGAAACCTTTCAAATTTCATAACATCCTTCCAATAGGAGGGAGACCCGAATTGCACGCAATATTCCAACAGTGGCCTAACCAATGTCCTGTACAGCCGTAACATGACCTCCCAACTCTTGTACTCAATACTCTGATCAATAAAGGAAAGCATACCAAACGCTTTCTTCACTATCCTATCTACCTGCGACTCCACTTTCAAAGAGCTGTGAACCTGCACTCCAAGATGTCTTTGTTCAGCAACACTCCGTAGGACCTTACCATTAACTGTATAAGTCCTGCTAAGATTTGCTTTCCCAAAATGCAGCACCTCGCATTTATCTGAATTAAACTCCATTTGCCACTTCTCAGCCCATTGGCCCATCTGGTCAAGATCCTGTTGTAATCTTAGGTAACCTTCTTCGCTGTCCACTACACCTCCAATTTTGGTGTCATCTGCAAACTTACTAACTGTACCTCTTATGCTCGCATCCAAATCATTTATGTAAATGACAAAAAGTAGAGGACCCAGCACCGATCCTTGTAGTATTTTTCCCGAAGGGTCTCAAGGACACTATATGCTGACCACTTCCGATGGACTTACAGTCAAAGGTGTTTTCCTTCACAAATTTCTCCACGAAGGACAGGTGATACGGAACGGTCCAACTACTTGGAGCGTTCCGCGGCAGCAAGGCCAGGCCTGTCCTTCGCAATACCAGGGACAGGTAGAACCTCAGTGTGTAGTGACACTTGGTGTTTGTGTACCAGGAATCCATACTTGACGCAGCAACACACAAAGGTGGCTATCAGGGTGAGGGTAGCGTCAGGTGTGTCTTTTCCCCCTTTCCCTAGATCTTTGTACATGATGTCCCTTCAGACATAATCCATCTTCGACCTCCACATGGTTGACTGTGACGGAGCAGGTTCGGGGAATAATCATGAAAAAATCCCTACCCCTTTCTGCCTTCCACAAAGACTGTTCCCTCTGTGAAAAAGGACCCCACTGAACTCATCTCTACATCGACACTGTCCTATCCCCCCTAGTCCAGGAACTCCCCACATACTTTTGAGACACCACCCATGCCCTCCACCTCCTCCAAGACTTCCGGTGGGTTGGTGGGGTGGTGGGTTGGTGGGTTGGTGGGTTGGTGGGGTGGTGGGTTGGTGGGTTGGTGGGTTGGTGGGGTGGTGGGTTGGTGGGTTGGTGGGTTGGTGGGGTGGTGGGTTGGTGGGTTGGTGGGTTGGTGGGGTGGTGGGTTGGTGGGTTGGTGGGTTGGTGGGGTGGTGGGTTGGTGGGTTAGTGGGTTGGTGGGTTGCCTCCCAGGTGCCAGAGTCCGTTACGCCTTGTACCATGTTTTCGGGACCCTTGAGGGGGAGGGGGAGGGGGAGAGGGAGGGGGAGCAGCCCCAAGTCATGATCCACAGAGGCACCAACGACATAGGTAGGAAAAGGGATGAAGATTTAAGACAGAAATTCAGGGAGCTAGAGTGGAAGTTTGGAGCTAGAACAAACAGAGCTGTTGTCTCTGGTTTGTTGTTTATGCCACATGCTAGCAAGGTGAGGAATAGGGAGAGAGAGGGGTTGAACACGTGGCTACAGGAATGGTGCAGGAGGGAGGGTTCCAGATACCTGGATAATTGGGGCTCATTCTGGGCTAGGTGGGACCTCTACAAACAGGATGGTCTTCACCTGAACCAGAAGGGTACCAATATCCTGGAGCGGAAGTTTGCTAATGGTGTTCAGGAGGGTTTAAACTAATTTAGCAGGGGAATGGGAACCTAAATTGTAGTTCCACTGTCCAGGAGGTTGAGAGCAATGAGGCCAGAAATAAGGTTTCAAGGTCACAGGAGTGTAGTGGCAGGCAGGAAGGTGGTTAGAAGTACCAGGAGCATCTGGAATAAGGTGGGTGAACTTGCAGCATGGGTTGGTACCTGGGACTTCGATGTTGTGGCCATTTCAGAGACATGGATAGAGCAGAGACAGGAATGGTTGTTGTAGGTTCCAGGATTTAGATGTTTCAGTAAGAGTAGAGAAGATGGTAAAAGAGAGAGAGGTGTGGCATTGTTAGTATTACGGTAGCAGAAAGGACATTTGAGGACACATCTACTGAGGTAGTATGGGCTGAGGTTTGGAACAGGAAAGGAGAGGTCACCCTGTTGGAAGTTTTCTATCAGCTTCCAAAAAGTTCAAGAAATGTAGAGGAAAAGATAGCAAAGATAATTCTGGATAGCAGCATGAGTAACAGGGTAGTTGTTGTAAGGGATTTTAACTTGCCAAAAATTGACTGGAAATGCTACCGTTCGAGTACTTTAGATGGGTCAGTTTTTGTCCAACGTGTGCAGGAGGGTTTCCTGACACAGTATGTAGACAGGCCAACAAGAGGCGAGGCCACGTTAGATTTGGTACTGGGTAATGAAACTGGCCAGGTGTTAGATTTGGAGGGAGGTGAACACTTTGGTGATAGTGACCACAATTCGGTTGTTTACTTTAGCGATGAAAAGGGTCAGGTATATAATGCAGGTCTATAACAAGAGTTATTCACCTATTGTACACTATGCTACTTTCTCCCCACCCCCACCCTCCTCTCATTTATCTCTCCACCCTTCAGGCTCTCTGCCTGTATTCCTGATGAAGGGCTTTTACCCGAAAAGTTGATTTTCCTGCTCCTCGGATGCTGCCTGAACTGCTGTGCTTTTCCAGCACCACTCTAATCTAGAATTGTGGAATAATCCAGACCTGTGCCACATATAACAACGCTGAGAGTGCCTCACCAATGAAGAGCAAGGTGTTTACCCACCATGGAGAGTGACAGGTGCTCCCATCTACCCAATGTCTGCCTCACCTTAGTCTTGGTATACACCCAAACCACTCCAAACCAAATACCCAGCACCTTCAGGTGCTCTGTCCTGACGGTGAAGGGGATAGATGATTGGTCAGCCCTGTTCTTGAAGAGCATGGCCTCGCTCTTGCCTTGGTTTACCTTGGCCCCCGAGGCCCGTTCGAACTGGTCACATATGCACAAGAGTCTGTGCATGGACAGCGAATCCGAGCAGAAAACGGTGACGTCATCCATGTACATGGAGGCCTTAACCTGCAGGACCCCTCTGCCAGGAATAGTCACCCCTCTCAGGCTCGCATCCTTCCTGGTGGACTCGGCAAATGGCTCTATGCAGCACACAAACAAGGCAGGAGAGAGAGGGCAGCCCTGCCTGACTCCAGATCTGACTGAAAGCTATCTGATTCCCACCCATCAATTGAGACTGCACTGACAATGTTAGTGTAGAGCAGTCTGATCCAATTGCAGATTCCCTCCCTAAAGCCCATTTTGGAGAGAACATCTCTCATGTAGATGTGTGATATCCTGTCAAAGGCTTTCTCCTGGTCCAGGCTGATGAGGAAGGTGTCCACCCGCAAGCCTGCACATTGGCAATTGTATCCTTGAGGAGTGTGATCGTCTGCCCGGCACAGCACACATTTGAAGAGGGGCAGAAGGATGGCCATCATCGGGCTAAATCACCGATCCCAGAGCAGAACTGACCTGGTTGACAAGGACCTTTGACAAGATTTTGTAATCCACATTTAACAGTGAGATCGGTCGCCAGTTTCTAATCTCCTCCCTCTCCCCCTTCCGCTTGTAGATGAGGGTGATAGTGCCTTTCCTCATGGATTCACTCATGGTACCTGCCAGAAGCATGCTTACATATACCTCTAGCGATCTGTCTGTATCAATGATACAGTTGAAGTCTCTGGCCAGAACGACTGGCCTGGATGGAGCCAGCAACAGTGCTGCAGAATGGCCAAATGTTCCCTCTTACCCGTTGGTACACATTAATCAGTCTCTGTACATTACATCAGTGACGAGGAGGTGCCCGCCCACCATCTCCTTAACCTCGGAGATGGTGAAGTTGCCTCCTCGCAACAGGATACCCAGGTCGGAGGAGCGGTTATCATTGCCCCCCGACCAAACTGACCGCCCATGGGCCCACAAGCTCGGCCATCTCCTGTAACTGCTGAGGTGCGGTATCCCACATTCCTGCAGAAACAGGACATCAGGTTTAACATTGGCCAGGAAAGCCAACATGGAGACACAGTGGAAGATTTAACACTATGCACATTAATGCTGGCAATTTTAACACCCATTTTAAAGTTTACAAGGTTGCCAATATCCATGCACCAAAGGTCCTGTCTCTCGGGGGATCTGTCTGCATCCCTGTGCTGTGGGAGAACTGTTGGACCCTTGCAGGGCTGAGATAGCTGTCCAGATCCCCAGCTGGAGCCATTTCCCCGCTCTGGTGAGCCCAGGGTCAGTAGAGTCCGGTTCGGAGTGTGACAGTGGGGCTGCCAGACGATCGCGGCTCCCAGTTATCTGAAGCTGTGGAGCAGTGGGTACCCCCTGGTTCTCACCAGGTGGGGGCTGGACTTTATTAGGCCCCTCAGTAGAGGGAGGAGGGGGTGGGGGAGTCTGTTGTTTCCAGGTTGGGGGCACACCTCTCTATATCTCCCATGCTGCTTTTTCTGATGATGGCCATCCTTCTGCCCCTCTTCACCATCAGAGGAGCTGCTGCTGTCATCCACATATAGCCATCTGTTTCTGCTTTGCTGAGAGTTGTTGGGGGCCTGGCGGCTTTTCCTTTTCCTGTTGTATTTCCCTGGCTCCTTGGTTTTCTCCTCCTCCATTGCCTCCGTCTGTCCAGCTGGAGGTCGAGTTGGTTGCTGTGCGTCCACATTGGCTGCCGTCTGACCCACTCCGGCCTGTCCTTCTTTCTGGGCGCCTCTTGTCTCGGTTTCCTTGCTGGATGGCGGTGCCTTGCTAATCTTTGGGGGTTCCATGGCTCACATTGCTACCTCCCGCCATCTGAGCGCAGATGCCGCCCCCCTCCCCCGCCGTATTACTACGATGTATTGCTATGACTCACAAAAGCTTAGCATCTTCCAAACCCAGGACCTCTATCATCTAAAAGGACAAGTGCAGCAGAGAACTGGGGAGAGTACCAACTCCCAGCCACATACCATTGCGACTCGGAAATATATCGTCGTTCCTCACTGTCATTGGGTCACTCATTGCCAATATCTCTGTACCAAATGAACTGCAAAGTTTCAAGAAAGCAGTTCACCACTTTCTCCAGAGCATGACTCGGAGATGCCGGTGTTGGACTGGGGTGTACAAAGTTAAAAATCACACAACACCAGGTTGTAGTCCAACAGGTTTAATTGGAAGCACTAGCTTTCGGAGCGACGCTCCTTCATCAGGTGACTGATGCTCCGAAAGCTAGTGTGCTTCCTATTAAACCTGTTGGACTACAACCTGGTGTTGTGTGATTTTTAACTTTCTCCAGAGCAGTTAGGGTTAATTCACAAACCATCACATATGAAGTAAGTAACTGATATCAGTGTTACATGATTGGTAACATGGTAAAGCTTTTGTGACACTTACTTCTGAGTTGAGATGGTTCAGATTCCAGTCCATCCTGCCCCGGAGGAGGACTATGGTAAAGTGCTGGAGCAAGTTGTTTAACTATAACTTGAACAAAGACACAAGGAAGTGCCCAGATTACCATCATGGCCAATCCCACAACCACTTCCACCCCTCACAATTCCTCATGCATCACACGTGACATCACTTCCGCCCCTCACATCATCGCTGATGCCACATGCTCAGTGACTTCCGCCACCCCTACTGCCGTTGTCACCACCACTTCCGCCCCCACCAGC
>NC_057742.1:42268354-42275931 GCF_004010195.1 Chiloscyllium plagiosum
ATCAAAGTTTTACCTGCACATCCACCAATATCATGTATTGTATCCGTTGCTCCCGATGCAGTCTCCACTACATTGGGGAGACTGGGCGCCTCCTAGCAGAGCGCTTTAGGGAACATCTCCGGGACACCCGCACCAATCAACCACACCGCCCCATGGCCCAACATTTCAACTCCCCCTCCCACTCTGCCGAGGACATGGAGGTCCTGGGCCTCCTTCACCGCTGTTCCCTCACCACCAGGCACCTGGAGGAAGAATGCCTCGCCTTCCACCTCGGAACACTTCAACCCCAGGGCATCAATGTGGACTTCAACAGCTTCCTCATTTCCCCTTCCCCCACCTCACCCTAGTTTCAAACTTCCAGCTCAGCACTGTCCCTTGAGTTGTCCAGACTTGTCCTACCTGCCTATCTCCTTTTCCACCTATCCACTCCACCCTCTCCTCCCTGATACTTTCTCTCCACCCCCACCCTCCTCTAGCTTATCTCTCCACGCTTCAGGCTCACTGCCTGTATTCCTGATGAAGGGCTTTTGCCCGGAACGTCGATTTCGAAGCTCCTTGGATGCTGCCTGAACTGCTGTACTCTTCCAGCACCACTGATCCAGAATACCATTCTTTCTGTGTCAGCCAAGACAATGGGACTGACGCTGAACTACAGAAGGTATCTCAGTCCATAGGATTCTCAAGTAAAACAGTTTTCTTTAATACCATGTCTTAAGCAGATTCCCTGAAAGCCTAATGACATTTTCAAAATCATTACAAAATGAGTCATACAGTTTTAAATTGTCAGTGTTTTAGTGCCATGTTACCGCCGTCTGCTGGTGATGCTGAGGAGGACTCCAGCTCAGCAGCACCACCAGCTGGCCTGTATTATTATTACTTGGAAGCACTAGTTAAAAATCACCCAACACCAGGTTATAGTCCAACAGGTTTATTTGGAAGCACTAGCTTTCGAAGCGCTGCCCCTTCATCAGGTGATTGTGGAGTAGACACAGAACTTATAGCAAAAGATTACAGTGTCAATGCAGCTGAAATATATTAAATAAACTTAGATGAAGTCTTTCATCTTTTAGATTGGTTTTGTTAGTTTTGGTTCATTAATATGTAAATCTAAGTTTCCGAAATTGGAAAGCCTGAAGTTATCTTGAGAATGTCACTTGAAAATTGAGTTCTGGGATTTACATATTAATGAACTGAAACTAGCAAAACCATTCTAAGTTTGTTTAATATATTTCAGCCGCATGACACTGTAACCTTTTGCTATAAATTCTGTCTCTTATGGTCCTGCTCCACAACCACCTGATGAAGGAGCAGCGCTTCGAAAGCTAGTGCTTCCAATTAAACCTGTTGGACTATCACCTGGGGGTTGTGTGATTTTTAACTTTGTCCACCCCAGTCCAACACCGGCTCCTTCAAATTATTGTTACTGCCGTTTTTCATATGTTTATAAGGACGTACACTGTAAGAGCAGAATTAGGCCATTTGGCCTATTGAGTTTGCCCCACCATTTGATCATGGCTGATATGCTCCTCACTCCCATTTTCCTGCCTTCACCCCATATTCTTTCGACCTATTACCAATTAAAAATCTGTCTAACTCCTCCTTAAATTTACTCACTGTCCCAACATCCACTGCAACTTTGGGATAGCGAATTCCACAGATTCACAACCCTTTGGGGGAAGTGGTTTCTCCTCAACTCTGTTTTAAATTTGCAGCCCCTTATCATAAGACCATGATCTCTTGTCCTCGAATGGCCCACGAGGACGCATCCACTCCACGTCTATTTTGTCCACACCTTCTATCATCTTGATTACCTCAATTTGTCCTCCCTTCATTCTTATAAACTCCAGAGAGTGTAGGCCTAAACTGTTCAAACTATGTTCATACGACAAACCCCTCATCTCGAGCATCAATCTCGTGAACCTCCTCTGAACTGCCTCCAGTACCACTACATTTTTCCCATATATGGGGGTCACAACAGTGCACAATACTCCAGGTGTGGTCTCACCTGTATCTTACATAGTTGCAACAATGCTTCCTTACCTTTATATTCTATTCCTTCAGCTATAAAATCCAATATTCGATTTGCTACTTTGTTTATTCACCGATTTATGCTGCAATGCAAGAAATTTTGAAGTGTAATCACTGGTATATAAAGATTTATTTTAAAATAAAAAAAATACAAAGCACATTTTAAGAACTGAGCTCCTATTAATTCAGTTCAGTACACTACTGAGTCAGTGATGTCACTGGAAGTAAGGTTCAGCCAGGAACCTGTTAAAATTTAATATTGCGTTAATTTAAGATTAAATATTCAGTCCCTCATCCAACATTTAAAAAAATTGAACAAAGAGCTGAGGTTGCTGAAGACCTGAAACAAAACCAGAAATTGCTTGAGAAAGTCAGCATAGCGGTAGCGCTGAATCTGTGATTTCTCTGAATGATCCAAAGAAGGGACACTGGACTCAAAATGTTTACTCTCTTTTCTCTCCACAGACCTGCTGGGTTTCTGCAGCAATTTTTCTTTTTGTTTTAAAAAAATTGTTACTTGGAAGTAAAGTTCCTTTCTCCCTGCCACTACACCATTGCAGCTCCCCTTACACCCACCGACAGTCCTGAAGAAGGGCTACACACAAAATATAGACTTCTCCGTCTCCTGATGCTGCCTGGCTTGCTGTGTTCCCCCAGCTCCTGCCTGTCCCTCCTGATGCTTCCTGGCTTGCTGTGTTCCTCCAGCCTCCTGCCTGTCCCTCCTGATGCTGCCTGCCTTGCTGTGTTCCCCCAGCCTCCTGCCTGTCCCTCCTGATGCTGCCTGCCTTGCTGTGTTCCCCCAGCCTCCTGCCTGTCCCTCCTGATGCTGCCTGCCTTGCGGTGTTCCCCCAGCCTCCTGCCTGTCCCTCCTGATGCTGCCTGCCTTGCGGTGTTCCCCCAGCCTCCTGCCTGTCCCTCCTGATGCTGCCTGCCTTGCGGTGTTCCCCCAGCCTCCTGCCTGTCCCTCCTGATGCTGCCTGCCTTGCGGTGTTCCCCCAGCCTCCTGCCTGTCCCTCCTGATGCTGCCTGCCTTGCGGTGTTCCCCCAGCCTCCTGCCTGTCCCTCCTGATGCTGCCTGCCTTGCTGTGTTCCCCCAGCTCCTGCCTGTCCCTCCTGATGCTGCCTGCCTTGCTGTGTTCCCCCAGCCTCCTGCCTGTCCCTCCCTGATGCTGCCTGCCTTGCTGTGTTCCCCCAGCCTCCTACCTGTCTCCTTTGGATTCCAACATCTGCAGTTTTGTTGTCTCTAACCAAGTAATGTAAAATGACTGCCGTAAAGCTGATGTACTCCACACTGCAAAATTATGGATCTGTGTAAAAGCAAAATACTGTGGATGTTAGAAACTCAGCAGGTCTGGCAGCATCTGTGAAGAGAGAAACAGAATTAATGTTTTTGTTCAGTATGTTGCATCTTCAGAATCTTGAATGATGTTTATGAAAGGTGTGAAGATTTGATGGAGTTTTCTCTATTTCAGTATTCACCTGCAGATTTAAGGTTACATAAGCACGATTGCACCTTTCTGCTTTGCCTGAGTTAGCATTTTTTTTTAGTCAGCCAAGACAATGGGATTGGCTGGATCTTCAACCATGGGAGGTATCTCAGTCCACAGGATTCTTAATAGAAAGGTTTTCTTTGATACCATGTCTTAAGCAGTTTTCCTGAAAGTCTGATAACATTTTCAAAATCATTATGAAGTCAGTCACATGGTTTTAAATTGTCAATAATGTTTTAGTGTGATACTACCGCCACCTGCTGGTGATGCTGAGAAGAAATCCGGCTCAGCAGCACCACCAGCTGGACTGTATTGTTACTGCACTCTTTGTTCACCCACTGACTTCTGCAGCTGTCACGATGTTTATTTACTCTGTTTATTTACGATTCTTGCCTTTCCTTGCATTCAATCTATTATTTATGTATATGTCAGCTCGGGCTCAGTCGGTGGCATTCATGCTTCTGAGTTACAGGTTTCTAGATTCCAGGTTCAAATTCCACTTCAGACCTGAATATATTAATTGTAGGAGACACTCACTTCCTTTGGTGACACCATCCACAATACCATGACCACACTCACTCCAGAGACAGTCTCTGCCCCCACTCCCGCCTCCAACCCTCCTAGCTCCCAGCCCTGCCCTACTTTTACCGTCCCCCACAGACCAGTCCCTCACTGCGAATGAACGATCAGTCCTCAGTAAAGGACTTACCTTCATCCCTCTACGCTCCCGGATCAACAAATTCAACACGCATTGTGACATCGAATTTGTATTCCTCCACCTCCAGGCTTACTTTTCCTACCAGGACTCACACACGCCCCCAGAGGACCCCTTCTCCCACCTCCAAAACGCTCCATTCGCCTGGACACTCCATGTCGGTCTGTTACCCGCCCTTGACCTCTTCATTTCCAACTGTTGCCATGACATTAACCTCCTCAACCTGTCTACCTCCCTCCCCCACTCCAACCTCTCACCCTCACAACCCGCAGCCCTCCACTCCCTCTGCTCCAATCCCGACCTCACCATCAAACCAGTGGACAAAGGGGGCGCAGTGGTAGTTTGGCGCACTGACCTCTACACTGCTGAAGCCAGGCACCAACTCACAGATATCTCCGTCTACTGCACCTTCGACCACGACATCGCCTCCCATCACCAAACCATCATCTCCCGGACTGGACACAACCTCATTACCTCAAGGGATTTCCCACCAAGAACCTCCAACCTCATTGTCTGGGAATCCCACACCTCCCGGTTCTATCTCCTCCCCAAAATTCACAAATCTGACCGCCCCGGTCCACCCAACATCTCGAACCTGCTCCTGCCCCACCAACCCTATCTCTGCATACCTCGACACCATCCTGTCCCACTTGGTCCAGGATCTCCCCACGTACATTCAGGACACCCCTCACATCCTCCACCTCCATGACTTTCGTTTCCCTGGCCCCCAATGCCTCATCTCCACCATGGACATCCAGTCCCTATACACCTCCATCCACCAAGACCAGGGCCTCCAAGCCCTCGTTTCTTCCTCTCCCGCTGACCCAACCAGTACCCTTCCACCGACACACTCATTCAATTGGCTGAACTGGTCCTCACCCTCATTAGGGGAGGCACGGTGACACAGTGGTTAGCACTGCTGCCTCACAGCGCCAGAGACCCGGGTTCAATTCCCGCTCAGGCGACTCTCTGTGTGGAGTTTGCACATTCTCCCCGTGTCTGCGTGGGTTTCCTCCGGGTGCTCTGGTTTCCTCCCACAGTCACAAAGATGCGCAGGTCAGGTGAATTGGCCATGCTTAATAGCCCGTAGTATTCGGTGAAGAGGTAAACGTAGCGGAATAGGTCTGGGTGGGTTGTTCTTCGGTGGGTCGGTGTGGACTTGTTTGGCCGGAGGGCCTGTTTCCACACTGTAAGTAATCTATCTAAAAAAAAAACAATTTCCCCTTGGAATCCTCTCACTTTCTTCAGACCAAAGGGGTAGCCATGGGCACCCGTACAGGCCTCAGCTACGTGGTACAGTTTATCTTCTGCAGCTACGCTGGCACCTTTTCCTCCGCTACATCGATAACTGTTATTGATGCCATCTCATGTTCGTATGAGGAGATTGAACAGTTCATCTATTTCACTGACATATTCCACCCAACCTTAAGTTCATCTCGGACACCTCCCTCCCCTTCCTGGACCTCTCCATCTCCATTTCCAATGACCGACTCAACACGGACGTCTACTACAAACCCATCAACTTCCACAACTACCTGGACTACACCTCCTCCCACTCCCCTCCTATAAAAACACTATCCTTTACTCTCAATTCCTCCATCTCTGCCATTTCTCCCAAGCAGACCAATTCCACTCCAGAACATCCAGAAGGTCTCCTACTTCAAGGACTGCAATTTCTCCTACCTGGTCAACAGTGCCCTCCAGCGCATTTTCTCCACATCCTGCATCTCTGTCCTTGAATGCTCCCAGTCCTCACCTTCCACCCCACCAACCTCTGGATACAGCGGATCACCCTCTGCCATTTCTGCCACCGACAATCAGACCCCACCACCGGAGATATATATTTCCCTCCCCACCCTTCTCAGCGTTCTGCAGAGACCATTCCATCCGTGATTCCCTCATTCGGTCCATGCACCCACCAACTCACCGTCCTCTCCTGGCACCTTCCCTTGCTGCCCAAAGAGGTGCATAACCCTCGCCCACACCTCCTCCTCACCTCCATCCCGGGCCCCAAAGGATCCTTCCACATCCGGCAGAGATTTTCCTGCACCTCCAAACCCTTCATCTCCTCTGTTCATTGCTCCTGATGTGGTCTCCTCTACAATGGGGAGACAGGACTCCAACGTGCGGAATGTTTCAGAGAACTCTGGGACACACACATGAAACAACCCCAATGCCCCGCGGCTGATGACTTCAACTCCCCCTCCCAGTCCCCCAAGGACATGCAAGTCCTGGGCCTCCTCCACCACCAAATCCTAGCCACCCAATGACTGAAGGAAGAACATCTCATCCCCTGCCTTGGGATCCTCTAACCACATGGAACTTATGTCGATTTCACCAGTTTCCTCATCTCCCCTTCCCCCACCTTATCCCAGATCCAACCCTCCAACTTGACACTATTGCCACCCCCCCCCCCACCTTCCTGATTAAGGGCTTATGCCCAAAATATCAATTCCCCTGCTCCTCAGATGCTGCCTGACTGGCTGTGCTTTTCAAGCACCACACGTTTTGACTCTGAACTCCAGCATTTGCAGTCCTCACTGTCATCAAGATCTGTCACCTTCCCAGACAGACCCGAGACACTGTTGGAGAAATGCAGCCACTGAAGCAGTTAGATAACCCACCCCAGTTCTCAGGGTACTGGGCTAGCTCTCCAGATTGTTGTTATGTCCCTCACTTTCATAGAACATTGAACATTACAGCGCAGTACAGGCCCTCCGGCCCTCGATGCTGCGCCGACCTGTGGAACCAACCTGAAGTCCATCTAACCTACACTATTCCATTCTCATCTGTATGTTTATCCAATGACCATTTAAATGTTTATCCAATGACCTTAAAGTTGACAAGTCAACTACTGTTGCAGGCAGGGCGTTCCACAGCCTTACTACTCCCTGAGTAAAAAAACTTACCCATGATATCTGTCCCATATCTATCACTCCTCAATTTAAAGCTATGTCCCCTCATGCGAACCATCACCATCTGAAGAAAAAGGCTCTCACTGTCCACCCTATCTAATCCTCTGATCATCTTGTGTGTCTCTACTAATTCACCTCTGAACCTTCTTCTCTCGAACAAAAACAGCGTCAAGTCCCTCAGCCTTTCCTCATAAGACCTTCCCTCCAAACCAGGCAACATCCTGGTAAATCTCCTCTGAACCCTTTCCAGAGATTCCACATCCTCCTATAATGCAGTGACCAGAACTGTACGCAATACTCCAAATGTGGCCGCACCAGAGTTTTAAGGAGAAAGTGAGGTCTGCAGATGCTGGAGACCAGAGCTGAAAATGTGTTGCTGGAAAAGCGCAGCAGGTCAGGCAGCATCCAGGGAACAGGAGAATCGACGTT
>NC_057742.1:42276894-42279333 GCF_004010195.1 Chiloscyllium plagiosum
CACGTCTGGGGGGAAATTGCGGTCTTTGAAGAAGGAGGCCATCTGGGTTGTACGGTATTGGAACTGGTTCTCCTGGGAGCAGATGCGGCGGAGACGAAGGAATTGGGAATATGGGATGGCGTTTTTACAGGGGGCAGGGTGGGAGGAGGTGTAGTCTAGGTAGCTGTGGGAGTCGCACCAGAGTTTTGTCCAGCTAAAACCTGACATCATGGTTCCAAACCTCAATCCCTCTACCAATAAAAGCTCACACACCGGACACCTTCTTAACAACCCTGTCAACCTGAGTGGAAACATTCAGGGATTTATGCACATGGACACTGAGATCTCTCTGCTCATCTACACTACCAAGAATCTGACCATTAACCCAATACTCTGCATTCCTGTTACTTCTTCCAAAGTGAATCATCTCACACTTTTCCACATTAAACTCCATTTGCCATCTCTCAGCCCAGCTCTGCAGCTTATCTATGTCCCTCTGTGACCTGCAACATCCTTCGTCACTATCCACAACTCCACAGATCTTAGAGTCATCTGCAAATTTACTAACCCATTCTTCCACATCCTCATCCAGGTCATTTATAAAAATGACAAACAGCAGTGGCCCCAAAACAGATCCTTGCAGTACACCACTAGTAACTGAACTCCAGGATGAACATTTCCCATTAACTACCAACCTTTGTCTTCTTTCAGCTATCCAATTCCTGATCCAAACCGCAAAATCACCCTCAATCCCATGCCTCCTTATTTTGTACAACAGCCTACCGGGGGAACCTTATCAAACACTTTACTGAAATCCATTTCCACCTCGTCAACTGCTTTACCCTCATCACCATCTCAAAGAGCTCAATAAGGTTGGTGAGGCACGACCTACCCTTCATAAAGCCATGTTATCTATCCCTAATCAAATTTTTCCTTTCTGAATGATTATAAATCCTTTCTAACACTTTACCCACAGCTGAAGTAATGCTCACCGGTCTATAATTTCTTGAACAAGGGGACAACATTTGCTGTCCTCCAGTCTTCTCCATTTTGCCAGAGCGGTGAGGAGAGAAGGAGTGGTGAAGCGAGGGCTGCGGGGAAGGCTGAGTTTTCCCGCGTTAAAAGGGACTTACCTCGGGAGTCGGGCCTCCATATGCTGAGAGGTGCGAGGGAGGAGCAAAGGACTTCTGGGAAGTCATATATTTGTGTGGTTGTGTTACCCGAAACGCTACTCGGGTCGTGTCGCCCACCCATCCTCCTCCTCGAACCAAAAAAAAAAGGTTCTGTGTGCCAGCTTGGTAAGGTAACGAGTTTATTTTTTATTCCTTATTTTTCAACAGTCTCTTTGGGAATGTAGAATAGTGGGAATAGAGGTTATGGCAGGTGAATGTTCCTCCATGTGGGAGGTAAGGGTCACCACTAGTATCCCCGCTGACTACATCTGCGGGAAGTGCACCCAACTCCAGCTCCTCTTAAGCCATGTTAGGGAACTGGAGCTGGAGCTGGATGAACTTCGGATCATTCAAGGGGTAGAGGGGGTTAATTGAGAGGAGTTACAGGGAGGTAGTCACTCCTCAGGTACAAGAAAAAGGCAGATGGGTTACAGTCAGGGGACGGAAAGGGAACCGGCAGGCAGTGCAGAGATCCCCTGTGGTCATTCCCCTCAACAATAAGTATACCGTTTTGGATACTGTTGTGGGGGACGACTGACCAGGGGAAAGCAGCAGGGCACAGGGCTCTGGCACAGAGTCAGTCCCTGCTGCTCAGAAGGGAAGGGGGAAGAGGAGCAGAGCAGTTGTCACTGGGGACTCCATAGTTAGGGGGACAGATAGGAGGTTCTATGGGGACGAGAGAGACTCACATTTGGTGTGTTGCCTCCCAGGTGCCAGGGTTCGTAATGTCTCTGATCGTGTTTTTGGGATCCTTAAGGGGCAGGGGGAGCAGCCCCAAGTCATCGTCCACATAGGCACCAACGACACAGGTAGGAAGAGAGATGGGGATTTAAGGCAGAAATTCAGGGAGCTAGGATAGAAGCTTAGAGCTAGAATGAACAGAGTTGTTGTCTCTGGTTTGTTGCCCGTGCCACGTGCTAGTGAGGCGAGGAATAAGGAGAGAGAGGAGTTGAACACGTGGCTACAGGGACGGTGCAGGAGGGAGGGTTTTGGATTCTTGGGTAATTGAGGCTCTCTCTGGGGTAGGTGGGACCTCTATAAGCAGGATGGTCTTCACCTGAACCAGAGGGATACCAATATCCTGGGGGGGAGTTTCACTAAGGCTATTGGGGTGGGTTTAAACTAATCCAGCAGGGGGATGGGAACCAAAATTGTAGTTAGAGTATAGAAAAGGTTGAGAGTAGGGAGGTCCAAAATCAAGTTTCAGGGACGCAAGATGGCACCGGCAAGCAAGAAGTTGGTTTGAAGTGTGTCTACTTCAACGCCAGGAGCATCCGGAATAAGGTGG
>NC_057742.1:42282321-42284077 GCF_004010195.1 Chiloscyllium plagiosum
ACGAGCAATTTAGCATGGCCAATTCACCTGACCCGCACATCTTTGGACTGTGGGAGGAAACCGGAGCACCCGGGGGAAACCCACGCAGACACGGGGAGAATGTGCAAACTCCACACAGTCAGTCGCCTGAGTCGGGAATTGAACCCGAGTCTCAGGCGCTGTGAGGCAGCAGTGCTAACCACTGTGCCACCGTGCCGCCCACGGTGTCAGAGGTAGTTTCTTTACTCAGAGAGTAGTAAGGGTATGGAATGCTTTGCCTGCCACGGTAGTAGATTCACCAACTTTAGGTACATTTAAGTCGTCATTGGACATTTAAGTCGTCATGGGATAGCGTAGGTTAGATGGGCTTCAGGTGGGATGACAGGGCGGCGCAACATTGAGGGCCGAAGGGCCTGTACTGCGCTGTAATGTTCTATGTTCTGTGTTCTGGCACTATTCCTGTAGACAATGATGACATAAGATCAAACCCGAAGGTTCTGCAATCTCCTCCCTACCTTCCCAGAGATTCCTGGGATAAATCCCATCCTGCCGGGGGCTTATCTATTATCATACTTTCCAGAACTGCTAACACCTCCTCCTTATGAACTTCAACCCTGTCTAGTCTAGTAGCCTGTATCTCAGTACTCTCCTCGACAACATTGTCTTTTCTCAGTGTGAATACTGACAAAAAATATTCATTTAGCGCTTCCCCATCTCCTCGGAGTCCACGCACAACTTCCCACTACTGTCCATGACAGGCCCTAACCTTACCTCAGTCATTCTTTTATTCCTGACATACCTACAGAAAGCTTTAAGGTTTTCCTTGATCCTACCTGCCAAAGACTTCTCTATGCCCCCTCCTGGCTAACTTGTAACTCTCGAGCACCCTAACTGAGCCTTCACGTCTCATCCTAATACAAGCCTTCTTTTTCCTCTTGACAAGAGATTCAACTTCTTTAGTAAACCACAGCTCCCTCGCTTGACCACTCCCTCCCTGCCGGACAGGTACATATTTATCAAGGACATGTAGTAGCTGTTCCTTGAATAAGCTCCATAATTCAATTGTGCCCATTCCCTGCAGTTTCCTTCCCCATCTTGCCGAATCGCGTCATAATTGCCTTTCCCCCAGGTGAGTGGGGATGAAGTTCAGGGAGGAGGGTGGGAAAGGTAGCAAAGAGTACAATGGGTGAATGGGTGTGGGGATGAAGGTGATAGGTTAGAAAGGAGGGTGGAGTGGATAGGTGGGAAGGAAGATTGGCAGGTAGGACAAGTCATGGGAACAGTGCTGAGCTGGAAGTTTGGAACTGGGGTGAGGTGGTGGAAGGAAAAATGAGGAAATTGGTGAAGTCCACATTGATGCCCTGGGGTTGAAGTGTTCCAAGGTGGAAGATAATGCGTTCTTCCTCCAGGCGTCAGGCGATGAGGGAGCGACGGTGAAGGAGGCCGAGGACCTGCATGTCCTCGGCAGAGTGGGAGAGGGAGTTGAAATGTTGGGCCACGGGGCGGTGTGGTTGATTGGTGCAGGTGTCCCAGAGATGTTCCCTAAAGCGCTCTGCTAGGAGGTGCCCAGTCTCCCCAATGTAGAGGAGACCGCATCGGGAGCAACGGATACAATAAATGATATTAGTGGATGTGCAAGTAAAACTTTGATGGATGTGGAAGGCTCCTTTAGGGCCTTGGATGGAGGTGAGGGAGGAGGTGTGGGCACAGGTTTTACAGTTCCTGCGGTGGCAGGGGAAAGTGCCAGGATGGGAGGGGGGGTCGTAGGGGGGCGTGG
>NC_057742.1:42284898-42286420 GCF_004010195.1 Chiloscyllium plagiosum
CCCACCACCCCACCAAAACCCTTACCCACCAACCCACCACCCCACCAACCCACCAACCCATCAACCCACCAACCCACCAACCCACCAACCGTGAGTCTCTCTCGTCCCGACAGAACCTCCTATCTGTCTGTCCCCCTGACTATGGAGTCCCCAATGACTTTTGCTCTACTCCTCTAGCTCTTTCCCTTCTAAGCAACAGGGACAGACTCTGTGCCAGAGACCTGTACCCCATGGCTTACCCCTGGTAAGTCGTCCTCCACCAACAATATCGAAAACAGTACACTTGTTATCGAAGAGAACGGCCACTGAGGAACCCTGCACTGACTTTCACCCCTGATCCTCTTACCCCACCTTCATATTCTGTGTACCACAATTTCCCCCAAACTGCATTCACACTCCATGCTGTCAATGACCAAAGCTCCCTGTGTGCTCCCCCAATATCCTCCATACCGCCTCATCATCTCTATGTCCTTAACACCCCATTCGCTCATTCACTTCATCTTCTTCCATACAACTTCCATACCTTCTCAGCCCTGGTCTTCCCCTAATCTCCATACCCCTCCTCCCCATGCTCCTCCACATCCCCCCGTGCTCCCTCATATTCCTCATTCTCTGGCCGTGCTGCTGCTCTCACTCACTGAGTTCTCACAATCGACAGACCTCAGGAGGAAAGTGCCCATGAAAAGAAATAAATCTGTAATGGTCCGTAAATTATAAACAAAGATAGTTCTATTAGAAATTACTTCAAAGATAAACCTTTCATAATCACATACAATCATTAAATAATCAGTGTGCACAACCTGCGATGCTAAATGCCTCATCAGCTTTGGAAACTTAATCAAGCTTTCTGAATGGACCAGCTATCAAAACGAAAGCACTTGCAGCTCATTGAAACAAATAAAAAATAGGAATTGTAGTAGATCATTTGATCACTCAAATCTACTCCACAATTCAACAACTGATTTCACTGTGGCCTTAATTCTACCATTTTGCCTGACACCATAAACCCTGAGAGCATTATTAATCTCAAATCTGTCTAACTCAGCTTTGAATATAGTCCATGACACAGACTTCATTGTTCCTTCAGGAAGAGAATTCGAAAGGTAAACAAATCTCACCTGAGTCTTAAAAAGGAATTCCTTTATCTTTAAACTCTTCTCCATTTCTACATTCCCCTGCGAGAAGAAACATATTCTGGGGACCTATCTTACCAATATCCCCCTGAAACTTATACCATTTCAATTCGGTCACATCTCATTCTACTAAACTATTAACCTTTCCCGAATGAAACAGCTCCTTCATTCCAGGCAGAAATCAGTCAGGTATACAGGAATCAGTCTGGTACACAGGTATCAGTCGGGTATACAGGAATCAGTCTGGTACACGGGTATCAGTCGGGCATACAGGAAACAGTCTGGTACATGGGTATCAGTCGGGTATACAGGAATCAGTCTGGTACACGGGTATCAGTCGGGTATACAGGAATCAGTCTGGTATACGGGTATCAGTCAGGTATACAGGA
>NC_057742.1:42286920-42291815 GCF_004010195.1 Chiloscyllium plagiosum
GTTTAGGTCCTACCCTGATTTGCTTTTCCAAAATGCAGCACTTCACATTTAAGTTCGTGAGACATGAAATCCCACGCACAAAGCCATGCTGACTATCCCTAATCAGTCTTTGCCTTTCCAAATACATGCAAATCCTGTTCCACAGGATTCCCTCCAACAACATGCCCACCAACAATGTCAGGCTCACTAGTCTATAGTCCCCTGGCTTGTCCTTACCACCCTTCTTAAACACTGGCACCACGTTAGCCAACCTCCAGTCTTCCAGCACCTCACCTGTGACTATCGATGATACAACTTTCTCAGCAAGGGTCCCAGCAATCACTTCCCCGGCTTCCCACAGAGTTCGAGGGTACACTTGATCAGGTCCTGGGGATTTATCCACTTTTATGCGATTCAAAACATCCAGCACCTCCTCCTCTGTAATATGGACATTTTACAAGATGTCACCACCTATTTCCCCACATTCTATATCTTCCATGTCCTTCTCCATAGTAAACACTTATGCAAAATACTCGTTTAGTATCTCCCCCATCTCCTCCAGCTCCACACATAGGCCACCTTGCTGATCTTTGAGGGGTCCTATTCTATCCCTAATTACCCTTTTGTCCCTAATATATTTATAAAATTCCTTTGGATTCCCCTTAGCCCTAATTTCTACCTCATGTCCGTTTTTGCCCTCCTGATTTCTCACTTAAGTAAACTCCTACTGCCTTTATACTCTTGTAAGGATTCACTCGATCCCTGCTGTCTATACCTGACCTATTCTTAATTCTTTTTCTTAAATATTAACTCTGTTTCGCTGTCCCCAGATTCTGCCAGACCTGTTGAGTTTCTCCAGAATTCCCTGTTCGCTTCAGATTTACAGCATCCATAGTATTTTCCCTTAATTATAGCTTTTTAGTGGTGTTGTTTGAGATATACTAGGGAGTGTTGGTGAACAAAGAGACCTTGGAGTGCAGGTTCATAGCTCCTTGAAAGTGGAGGCACAGGTAGATAGGATAGTGAAGAAGGCATTTGGTATGCTTTCCTTTATTGGTCAGAGTACTGCGTACAGAGGGGTGACCTTATAGAGGTTTACAAAATTGTGAGGGACATGGATAGGGTGAGTAGGCAAAGTCTTTTCCCTGGGGTCGGGGAGTTCAGAACTAGAGGACATTGGTTTAGGGTGAGAGGGGAAAGATATAAAAGAGACCTATGGGTCAACTTTTTCACACAGAGGGTGGTACGTGTATGGAATGAGCTGCCAGAGGATGTGGTGGAGGCTGGTACAATTACAACATTTAAGAGGCATCTGGATGGGTATATGAATAGGAAGGGTTTGGAGGGATATAGGCCGGGTGCTCGCAGGTGGGACTAGATTGGGTTGGGATATCTGGTCGGCATGGACGGGTTGGACTGAAGGGTCTCTTCCCATGCTGTACATCTCTATGACTCTATACAGTAAATCCTCAGTATCCACAAAATCACGAATCATCAATTCACCTCTCACACCGAGAAAGGTATCCACAAATTTCAGCATCTGCTCACAATTTTTAACCTGTTTTGAACTTTGTTTTAAAAGAGCTCCGCACTCTGAAATTTCCTCATTTGTGGGAGTTCCCAGAAATCCTCGTGGAAACAGAGGAATAACTGTAAATGTTGGTCAAATGGGAGTCAACCAAAGATGGAATGAGCAGAATGTGATTAGATTTCCTACAGTGTGGAAATAGGCCCTTCGGCCCAACAAGTAAATACCGACTCTCCGAAGAGCAACACACCCAGACCCATTCCCCTACGTTTACCCTTAACACTATGGGGCAATTTAGCATGGCCAATTCACCTAACCAGAGCACCCAGAGGAAACCCACGCAGACATGGGGAGAATGTGCAAACTCCACACAGACATTTGCCCAGGATGAGAATTGAACCCAGGTCCCTGGCGCTGTGAGGCAGCAGTGCTAACCACTGAGCCACTTTGTGTAACAAAGTGACTTGGCACTGAATGGATTGGGGAACTGGGGTGATGTAAAACAAAGTGATTGCAGAAGGACACTATAATTGAGAAAGGTAGTTGAAGGCCAAGGGGAAACATCAATGAGATTGTTGCTGTATCCTACCCTGAGAAAGAATGGAAAGTAAATTTTTAATAACTCATTTCTGATATTGAGAACTTTAAGAAACTGTCACATGGACTGGTTGATTATGTGGGATACCTTTCCAGTTAGTTTTACCAGTTATTTCTGCAGGTGGACCTTTAACAGCTCTGAATTTAAATTATAACAGTATAATCAGAACCAAGAACTCTAGCAATTGAATGGTGTCACTCACAAACATGAATTCTCAAAGACTAAGTTATTGTGAAATATGTAATATTTATTTGCAAAGTTTCAACACTGGACAAAATAAATGCATCAAATGGTTTCACAAGAATGTTTAAAAATTAAGTTTGAGCAATTAATGGAGAAAATCTCAGTCAATGTAACTTGGTTGTCAGTTTGTTCAGTTACATAGTGAAAAGTTCCATTACAAATCTGGGCATGAAACTTTATATAATTAAACAAATTGATATGCAGATGTGACAAGTTGAATTATAATAGTGCAGCTTCATGGGCTAGAATTGTGTGCAGATGTCAGGGTTTTAATAAAGCACCACAAAACCTCCTGTGACATTGCCCAGGGCCTCCTGAAGAGCAAATACTCTCTTCAGATTAAGCAAGGTTTTAGTGTGAGGATATTTCCAATCGAGCACACTGGTGCAAGGCCTTGTTTCAAAATCATAGCTTATTTGTTTGTATTTGAATATTATTATTCAGTTGGTTAGTGACGGTTATGGCAGTGCAGAGAAACAGTCAGTTTGGGCCTGGAAGTTTTGTATTCCAGCCTGAGGGAGATGCTAAATTGAGATGTCAGCCTTAAGTCGGGGGATGGAATAGTGACAGTGTAACAAGTCTCTATGGGTAGCGTTCAATATGAATGAAAACATAGCAAGTTATCATGTGTGTAGATGAAATATTGTAACATACAAAATAGTTCGCTTGTGATGTTCCTTTTGATGAGTGCTGTCTTTCCCTAAATGTTAATCTCACTCTGTCACCAGTGTATTCAGTAAACCTTACCCCAGTCTCTCTTCTTTTACTAAGTTCTACCTCTTCCTTCCCTCTTCATTCCTGAAATGAGCATCCCCCACCAATCTCTGACTATGTCCTTGTGTAACACATAGAAGGAAATTTATTATTATATTTTCTTATTCTTGTTTTATTCATTTTTATTATTCTGTCTCTTTTTCTCTCTGAAGAGATGAAGAGTTGGACTATCATCTTTGAAGATTATTAATATCATGTCAGCCAGATTTTGGAGTAGGATGGGTATAGCAAGCAGTTTATCGGACAGTAGGGTCTCTGCTACACACGAGAATAAATAGAACCTATGACCAAACCTTTCCCAGGAATTACCCAAAAAAAGGAGATTTATTTCTGCAACCAAATGCAGTGAGGACAGGATAGTTCGGTAAATACCGGTGTAAAACCAATCCAAGCATTCACAGCAGGGAGGTCTCCAGATGTAATTCTCTTTATTCATTCACAGGATGAGGGTGTCAATGGTAAGGCCAGAATTTATTGCCCAGACCAGGTAAGGATGGCAGATTCCTTCTCTATCAGACATTAGTGAACTAAATAGGTTTTTCCTGACAATCAACAATGGATTCATGGTCATCATTAGACTCTTAATTCCAGATTTTTATTGAATTCAATTTCCACCATCTTCCCTGATGGGATTTGAACCTGAGCCCCCAACCTTCCCCTGGATCTACAATCCAGCGATAATACCTCACGGCCATCACCTTCCCTTTTGTTGGGAATGTTCCAGTCCTTTTCATTCTGACTAGGAATGGTGATGTCAAAATATTCAGATAAATGAGGGACTGTCTCGAAAGTAAACCAATGAAAGGGAAGTTTGCAGCCATGAGCTTGGGCAACCTGGGAACAAAAGCCATTCACAGCAATACACGGGGAGTCAGTATTCAGGATGAGAGGATGATGGGAGGTGGTGATGTTCTGGTAATGCTATTGCGGTAGTAATCCAGAAACCCAGATACATTGTGCTGGGATCCTGGGTTTGAATCCTACCATCGCAGATGATGAAATTTGAATTCAATAAAAATAAGTTGGAATTTAAAGCTAGTCTAATAGTGACCATGTAACAAATGATGGATAAATCAGTCGGGGTCACTAATGTCCTGTGAGGAAGGAAATCTGCTGTCCTTACCTGTTCTGGTCTACATGTGACTCCAGACCCACAGCAATGCAATTGATTCTTAACCATCCTCTGAAGTGGCTCGATGAATCCACACAGTTTGAGAGAAATTAGGGATGGGCAACACATGCTGGCCCAGCCAGTGATGCCCACATCCCAGGAATGAATAAGACCAAATTACAGGCTGGGGCAAACAGGATTTAGGGCATTCCCCCCAAATTCAGGGAAAGAGGGGCAAGGAAGATCAACCAGGAAGAACCAGCATGATCAGAGCCAAGACCTACAAAGGCAGCAAACCATCATTAATATCAAATTTAAAAGTAATTAGGTGGCAAATATGCTGTTTAAAATTTCCAAGCGTAAAACTATTAACCAGCAGATGGTGCTCTACCAATGAACCCTCAGCGGACAAGAGGTCTTCTAGTGGCAGTCTTTTCAGCCCGACCACAATTAGACAGGAATTAGAATCAGGGAATCATGGAAACACATCCTTCGGCCCAACCCATCCACTCAGGTTTCCCAAACTAAACTAGTCCCATTTGCCTGCCTCTGGCCCATATCGCTCTGAACCTTTCTTATTGTGTACCTGTCCAAATGTCTTTTAAATGTTAGAACTGTACCTGTATCTATCACTTTCTCTGGAAGTTCATTCCATACACGGT
>NC_057742.1:42292035-42302566 GCF_004010195.1 Chiloscyllium plagiosum
CCCCCAAGGTCATCTCCTCTGCCCTGAAGCTCTTCAGCCACTTCCTGAAGCAGACTCACCAGCACAGCCACATCTCCTTCGTCAGTGCCTGGACCGCATGGACTCCGGATCACATTCAGACCAACACGATTTGGACCTGACCAGGGTGACCAGTACCTGCTACAAATCCAAACCCTCCAGAAATGGTTCTCCTTGCAGATCCTCCAGTCCACACTCACAACCATGCACTGCCACCGACACTCCCTTCAGTCAGCACTGCCACAGCTCAGGTCCACGCTCTCCCAGACCTACAAAGGACCTCTGCTCTTTTACATCCTCAGGAGAATTCACACACTCAACAAACGCTCATTCTCCACCATATCAGACTTAAAAGAATGTACCCACTCCCAGCACCTTTCCCTGCCAACGCAAGAAGTGCAAAACGTGCGCCCACACCTCCCCCCTCACCTCCCCCCTCACCTCCATTCAAGCCCCCAAAGAAGCCTTCCACATCTAACAGAAATTTACCTGTAACTTCCACATAACTCATCTACTGTGTCCGTTGCACCCGTTGTGGTCTCCTCTACATTAGGGAGACAGGACGGCAAATTGCGGAACATTTCAGAGAACATCTCTGTGACACCGGAACCACCCCCACTGCCCTGTGACCCAATACTGTAACTCCCCCTCCCACTCCACCAAGGACATGTGATTCGCCCAATAGGAGCAGAAGGCTGTCTTTCATCTCCTTTCAGTTACTTTGTGGTTAATGTGTATCTTAGTTCTATTTCCTTGTGTTTGAACCATATACCTTAATATTCTTAACTAACAAAAACGAACCACTTAAAGTCTTAGAATTCAGTTGACATCCTGCACCTTGTGGGAGTGTGACTTTCTCTTCTCTTCCTCTGTGTGAAAATTCATAACCTGTTCCCACTGGCCTAGCTCCAAGCCTCAGATTATTTTCCATTGTTTTGAAGTCCTCCTTCAAATTCTTATCCTTGATTAAACTGCACCAAAATTCATCTTTAAGCCCTGGTATCATTCTGGAGAATCTGTACCGTGACACTCCAAACAGTACGAAACCTGTATCTCTTGTCCTGGCACTGCCAGACCTACGATCCTTTACCAAATGGTTCAAGATCCCAATAGATGATAGGTTAATTTTCCTGATAATATTTGACACAGAAACACTGCTCTCCTGAAAACCTACTGTCCTGGGAATTTTGATGTCAACATTTACAATGCAAAATGTCAACACAAACTTGACCATATCATGATACTCTCCTGCCTGTGGCAAAAGGGCAGACTTTAAAGAGTCATAGAAATCTACAGCACAGAAAAAGGCTCCGGCCCAGAGTAGGGACTGAACTCTATCTGTATTCTTTGAGTGAATTGTAGTTCACTGATAACCCGACTTCAGTTAAAGACCACACTTGGATTTAATTTCACGTGGCAATGCTACATGAGATGGATTAGTTCTACATAAGGTGTATCGATGTGCACTTTCTCACACCCACTGTGACAAATTGGGCACACCTATGACATAAATCACACTCTTGGAATTTCAATTCTGTAAGTGTCCACTGTCTGTAGTGATCTTGTATTCGTAGCTGTGGCCCAGTAGACAGCATTCACATCTCTGAGCCAAAAGGTCATGAGTTCAAATCTCTCTCCAGAGATATGAGCACAGAGTCAAGGCTCAAAAACCTGAGGGAGTGCTGACTGTTGGAGCTGCTGTCTTTCAGAAGAAAGTCAAGGCCAGGTCTCATCTCCCCTTGGGTAAGTAATGGTTACCATGGAGCTATTCAAAGAGGAACCTGGAAGTTCTCAGCCAACAAATGATTACATTGCTGTTTGGGGGACATTGCTTTGCACAAATTGGCTGACCTATTATCTCCAGCAAAGAAGTAACTGTACAACAAATATATTTACATTGTTCTGAAAGTTACCTGATAAATGCAAATTATTTTCTCTATCTCCGTGCTGCTTTTACAGGTGGCAGTATTTTTCAAATTCCTTCCAATGTGGAGCTGCAGTATCCTCTAAAATGTTTACATTTTCAGAATGTTTCATTTCGTTCACAGGCCCACTTCCTGCCTTCCTGTCAGCTCACTAGCTCCTACCTGCATGGTTACTTTCAAGCCTGCTGTCACTAAACCATGCCACACAGCCTCTCTCTGTGCCAGGCTTCCCATCACCATAACCTGCTTTTAGGCACTCTGTCCCACTGCATATCCCTGATCGAGTACCCTCCCTCCCCCATGGTTAGTGACTCGTGCTCCCTTCGTCTTTCATGTGAGGAACACCTTTATTCTGAAATACTTTCAGACTTCAGGTTGTGGGGCAAAGTCAGAAGGTTTTCTTTAAAAAATGAATTTGAATCCTTGCCTCACAAACAACAGCAGAGAATAAAGACACCATATCAAACCTTTAAATAAGGCCTTACCAATGATTAATCGAATATCATTTGTAGTGAGATCTGTCTGTTTTGTAATCATTCTATAAACCTATTATTACTGAGGTTGGAGAGAGAAACAAGTTGCTCATTCTGGTGAGCAACATTTATTAACTATTTACACTTTGTGCTTCAATAATTAGGGAACAACATTCTTAAAATCTTGCAGACTCAATCTGAATTTTGAAAATGTCGCCTCTCACAGGCATCACTGATATTGTGTAGTATTGATTAGCATAACGGGACTTACACATTATCCTACATTGTTTAATTCAGAACAATTTTCAGTATAGGTTCAATTGTCACATCATTTGGGCAATGTGGATTGTTGGCCATCTTCATGTCCTGTTATTTGCAGGAAGCAGGACAAATCCAATCTAGTCCCCGATGTTCTGGATGTGACCTGAGGGTGACTGTGTTGATGCTAAGGTGCCATTTGCCAAAGCTGGCACAAAGTGCCCTGTCCAAACCGAAATCAGGAGGAATCAGGGCATAACTTTCTCTGGTTGGAGATGCGATGGCTGGCTGTCACTCAGCTCAGTCCAGGGACAACACCAGAGGAGTTCCTCTGGGACTGTCCTCAGACCAACCATCTGCTTCATCAATGATCTTTCCTCTATCGTAAGGTCAGAAGTGGGGATGTCCACTGATGCTGGTGCAATGTTCACCACCATTCACATCATTGAAGCAGGTCATGGCCAAAGAAGCAAGAACTGGACACATTCTTGTCCTTCTTGGATGTAGAGATTGTGGGCTTCATAAGTATTTCTAGGAAGAGGCGTGGAGAGCTTTGCAGTGCATTGAGCACATGGAACACACTCCAGCCACATTATGCTGATGGTGGAGAGAATAAAAGTTTAAGTTGAAGAATAGGTTATCAATGAAATGATCTGCTTTGCCCTGAGGTACCAAGCTATTAAATGTTGCTGGAGTGACAGTGATCAAGACAAGTAGAGAGCACTCAAACACATGCTCAACTTGTGCCTTGTTGATGGTGGTAACATTGGGAGTCAGAGGTGAGTCAGTTGTGATCGAATTCCCAACTTGCTGCTGGAGCTATGATATGTATGTGGCTGGCCCAGCTTTTGGTCAATGCCCCGGGATATTAATGAGGGATCTATGTGTGTGATCTGTAAGGCTTGTAACATTTATACCATCTGAGTACCAATCTTCAACAAAAGGGAATTTAATGATCTGCCTTTGACATTCAATGCTACCAATAAATTCCACTCTTACAGATCACACTGACAGATCCCTCATAAATACCCTTCCAGTCAGTGACAAAAAAATCAATATTTGCCCTTTTTACCTCCCATTTATGTTCATCACAAGCAGTATTTCAGTTTCCTAATTTCCAGTTTCATTTGGGGGTTTCAGTTCCTTTGTGATGTTTGTGGGAGGTTTTAAGTCTCGATCAGGTGAAATCACATGGAAAGCCAATGCTATTATTTTTGAGTTCACACTACATACCTTTATTTATGGATGTAGGTTTATTATAATCCTTCTTACACCCACTCCATCCTCCCTTAAGCTATGTTTTCTGAGCAGTTGTATAACTCAATGAAGCCATCGGAGCTTGCATTTATTTTTATTGATGTAACACCTTTACTTACAGTGGTTAGAATGTGGAACTCACCACCAGAGGGGATGCATGAGGTGAATAACGTTGCTGCATCGAAGAGGAAAGCTAGATAAACACATGAGGGAGAAGGAATACAAGGAGACATTGATCGGGTGAGATGAAGGAGCCTGGGAATAGGCTCATGTGGAACATGGACATTGACATTGGTCAGTTATAGAGTCATAGGGATGTACAGCAGAGGTCCGACCCGTCTGTGCAAAGAAATCCCTTTGTTCACACTCTGCCCTGATATGGCAGTGGGCAAAGAAGTGAATGTGTGGGTTTATTATCACATCATTGAGGTGGTGTGCCATCTTTCCAGCAATAGCCTAAACCTGAGCCACTTCCCGAAAGGCTGAGTCATGGTTGGAATGGCGACCTGTTCTGAAGCAGCAAGCAGTGAATGTAACTAAAAGGAGAGTGAAAAGGATTGATCAGAGACGCCTCAGAGAAATGTTTCAGTCTGTGTGTAGTCACTCTCTACCACACCCTTTTCCCCCCTTACCCAGAGGGCATGGATAGCGTTTGAGCTGCCTGTCTGGAGATGGTCTGGAGGTGGCAGATTGCCAGTCCAGGCAGCCTGAGGTGCCCCAGTGGCTGCAGGTTTCCCTCCACAATATTGAACTGGTAGCTGTGCCCATTTTCTTTAATGGAAACCTTCTATAAATGCTGAGAAAATGCTTCAAGTAGGAAGCTACCTGTCTCTCCCTTACATTGCCATGGCAGGGTGCAGCTCCTTCTCAAAGAATCCCTGCAGTGTGGAAGCAGGCCATTCAGCCCATAGCAAACCTCCAAAAAGCATCCCACTCAGACCCACCCCCATCCTTGTAACCCTGCATTTCCCATGGCTAATCCACCTAGCCTGCACATCTTTGGATTATAGGAGACAACTCACACAGACATGGGGAGAATGTGCAAACTCTACACAGAGAGTGACCAGAGGGTTGAATTGAACCCAGGTGCCTGGAGGTGTGAGGCAGCAGTGCTAACCACTGAGCCACTGTGCCACCCCCATACTGGCCCAGTATTTCTGTACTGTTAGACCTCACAGTTCCTCCGGCTTCCAAAGCCCAACCACCATCCTTCACTGAGGAGAAAGTGAGGTCTGCAGATGCTGGAGATCAGAGCTGAAAATGTGTTGCTGGAAAAGCGCAGCAGGTTAGGCAGCATCCAGGGAACAGGAGAATCGACGTTTCGGGCATAAGCCCTTCTTCAGGAATCCTTCACTGGACAGTCAGACATGGGGAGAATGTGCAAACTCTACACAGAGAGTGACCAGAGGGTTGAATCGAACCCAGGGCCCTGGAGGTGTGAGGCAGCAGTGCTAACCACTGAGCCACCGTGCCACCGTGCCACCCCCATACTGACCCAGTATTTCTGTACTGCTAGGTCTCACAGTTCCTCCGGCTTTGAAAGCCCAGCCACATCCTTCACTGGACAGTCAGCATACCCTCTGGACTGTTGATTGGTGACTGCTCTTTACAGTACCGAGCTAAATTTGAGCTCCTAACCCAAAAAGGAATATCTTACCATCTAACTCAGGAAAGAAACAGTCTTTACCTCTTCATCTGAACAAAGTTTTTATAATTTTAAATACCCTTATTAAATCTTTCCTAACCTTTACAGCTCTGATTGATCGGATCCCAATATTTCCAATATCATCCCATAACTATAGTTTACGGGAATGGCATCATCTTTAAAAATCTATACATCTATCATAGTTTAAACGTACATAATGGGGTATCCATAATATTGTTACACTTTCTGCAATATACCATTAATTGTTTATTCTTGTACACTATAACCCTATCAATGAAACCAGAAATAGTGATGGGCCATTTGTGTGACTTTATTGAATTTCCACTCAAAATATTTAAGTTCTATGTTTGCACCCTTCGGTCTTTCTGTTGAGCCACTGCATTTTCCATTAAGTGTGCACTGTCACTCCTACTTATTTCTGCAAAGATTAGTGCATCATAGTTTCCCTCCTACATCAGCACCCTTTCCATCTCATCTACCGAGATCTGAAGGGCAGGGGGTTTAGGGGATACTGTTGCAGAGTTAAAGCTTGCATTTTCTAGCATGACCTCCTGTATATGGGAGATAGTGAGTGAGGAAGAGAGAGAATATATCTGTTGGAGTGAGGGTGAGAGAGTATGTGTGTGTGAGTAGGGGAGAGCAAGATAGAGGGTATGTGTGATGGACAGAGAGTATATGGATGAGGGAGAAAGGGTGGATGCAGGAAAGGGAAGGAGGGACATTGAGGGCATGTATATGTGTGTTGGGAGGAGGAGAAAGGAAGGAACAGGAAATTTGGCAGTATATGGGAATGAGAGAACAAGAGAGTGAGAAGGAGGGAGGGAGAGGGAAGAATGTGCACACGAGAAGGAAAAAGTGTGTGAACCTTGAAAATTAGAGAGATCCAAGCACTCACAACCTTTCCTTCCTCTTCCTCCCTTCTCAAGAACCCAATCTACACAGCAGGGGAGAAACCCCAAATTAACCCACTTTCAATCCCCATTATCATCTGAATTCTTCCAAGGCTAGCTCAGAGTGTGCATCAATGAAAGTGAACAAAGATTAGTGTAAAATAGCCCAACTCCCTGGCTACACTCTTTCCCCTTCTTTGGGATCAGGACTTGGGCCTATTCTGGGGATCTCTTTGTAAGTCTGCTTGTTAATTGAAAAGAAAAAAAATCTGAGTTCTACGTTGGCACTTTTTCATGGCCATTTTTATTATTTATTTGTTAATTCAATTATTGGTTTACTGCTTTGGAACTTTTTCATCTGAAATTCATGTTTTCAGTTTGAAATAAATCCCAGAGGTCGGTATCCCATCACCAAGTCACCCTTTGTTTACATATGCAAAGTACATGGACTCTGACCAGCTCGCTCAGAGCCAGTCCCTATAAAGAGGAGGATCTCAGAGACTTCTGTTTATATTTGTCAGCCAGGGCTCCCAATCAGGGATCTCATACTCAACAATATCCACCTGGCCCTCATTCCACTCACTGTATCTGTTGTGCCAAAACCTTTTCTTTCTGATAAAAGAACAAAGAACTGCAGATGCTAGAAATGAGAATCAAAAACTCAGCAGGTCTGGCAGCATCTGGAGAGAGAAAGCAGAGTTAATGTTTCGGGTCTAATGACCCTTCTTCAGAACTGACCTTTGCTTTCTGAAGTTTGTTCACCTGTCCCGGGATTGAGGGAAAAATTGAAATTTTTCTCTCATGCAATAAGGATTGACAATCCTGCCCACCACAGTCTATTCTCAGTCACTAACTTTCTAACTCATTACTCACCACAACCAATTGTACAAACTTTCAGTAACTCACTCTCAAGCAAAACTGAAAACAAAGGGCTCCATCACTCCCCCTACCAAAACATCCTGAGTGAGCAAGGAGACAAATTAGTTGCACAACAGAGTCTATGAGAGTGGATAACAGTTAGTTTATTGTAAGGATGTTAATCCAGCTTCCGAATTCTGTCATTTAGTAACCTCTGCCCCATCATCTTGTATTACCAAATGTATTTCAAGTGATGTAAATAAAACTCTCTCAGATTATCACTCAGTCTGTCCTTGTGTCTCAACACGTGTTAATCTAGTTCCCCCATATTTGCTCAGTAATCCCTCCCAGCCCATGCCCCAAGTTGTTGACTATGTTTCTTTACTAATGTCATTGCCTCACCCTACCAAGTGTTCAGTTATAAAGTCTGGTTATAATGTTTAAACAAAAGTACCAGAAGACTCTGTAATTATTCAATCCTGCTCACAGTTGAATTTATTGAAAGATACAATGTGCAGCATTGAAGAGGAAATGTTCATTGTTTTAACGACAATCAGCTGCTGTACAGATGAAAGGAGGTTTGATGACAGAACAAGACTTAACCCACACTGCGGCTCATCTTGCTTCATTCTACATCTAAATAACCTGCAGTTGACACACTGAAACTGTTCCATATAATACCCCGACCTGAGGATCAGGAAGAGCTCTCCCAGTCTCCAGTCTTCAAATGAAACTCAATGTGTAACCTCCACTGCACTTTAATTTGAAATGCAGCCAAAATACAGTCAGGTCGAGAAAGCCTTTAATTTGTTTCACCACGTTAGGATGTACCAAAATATTTTGCAGTCAATTAAGCAGTTTTATAAAGTAGAAAGTGTGACAGCTAATTTGCCAGCAACAAGCTTCTACACTCAGCAATGTGATAATGACCAGATCAACCTTTTCCTTCCAATTGGCAAACTATCCAAGGCCCACATTTCGTGTTCTGTGAGTGGCTCAGCAGCTGGAGGCTGGATGTCATGATTCTTTCATTCCAATCTCAGTGTATTGACTCTGATTCACAGTAGAAGGTTGGCAGGGAGGCAAGCTGAACTCTCTCTTCTTCATGCAATAGACCCCTACCATAACATTGGCAGTTCCCTGTGAGCACAAACACAATGGCAGCTGGAACAGGAATTGAACCCACTGTGCATCATAAACAAGCTGTCCAACCAACTGAGCTGACTGACCACCATCCTGTTCAATTCTTGTCCCAGCTAAGGTCACCATGAACAAGCTGTTGACTCAACCTAGACCCTTATTTGAGGCATAGTGTCCTTTAGATTAAAGTCATCACCAGTCTTCTCTCCCTAATGGGAGAGCAGTCCTACGGTCCTCTGGATAATGATGACTTTACCATTTTTACCCATCACAGCCTGTACCTTCATCAAATGAAGGTCCCAGGGGAATGTAGCAAAGGGCTGAAGGGGAAGACAGAAACAGGCAGTGACCCAGTAAAGGGGAAGGTGTGTGCTGAGGCATAGAGCACGGAGTCAAATAACAGGTCACCATTAGGGGAAGCAAACTTGAACTGAAACTGGATCAAACCCATCTGAAAAAGGGTTACTTTTAACCCATTAATGGCTGAGCTATTTATAGAACATAGAACCTTACAGCGCAGCACAGGCCCTTCGGCCCTCAATGTTGCGCTGACCCAGTGAAACCAATCAAAAGCCCATCTAACCTACACTATTCCATTCTCGTCCATGTGCCTATCCAATAACCATGTAAATGCCCTTAAAGATGGTGAGTCTACAGACAGTGCATTCCACGTCCTGACTACCTCTGAGTAAAGAACTTAGCTCTGACATCAGTCCTATTTCTATCATCCCTCAGTTTAAAGCTATGTCCCCTCATGATAACGATCAACATCTGAAGAAAAAGGCTCTCACTGTCCACCCTATCTAACCCTCTGATTATCTTAGTTAAAAATCACACAACACCATGTTATAGTCCAACAGGTTTAATTGGAAGCACACTACCTTTCGGAGCGACGCTCCTTCATCAGGTGATTGTGGAGGGCTCGATCGTAACACTGTAAATTTTTGCTATAAATTCTGTGTTACGATCGAGCCCTCCACAACTATAACCTGGTGTTGTGTGATTTTTAACTTTGTACATCCCAGTCCAACACCAGCATCTCCAAATCTGATTATCTTATATGTCTCAATTAAGTTACCTCTCAACCTTCTTGCCTCTAACAAAAACAGTCTCCAGTCCCTCAGCCTTTCCTCATAAGACCTTCCCTCCATACCAGGCAACATCCTAGTAAATAAGTTCAGAATCCATTCCAAAGCTTCCACATCCTTCCTATAATGCAGTAACCAGAGCTCTACACAATATTCAAAGTGCAGCCACACCAGAATTTTGTACAACTGCAGCATGACCTCATGGTTCCAAAATTTAATCCCTCTACCAATAAAAGCGAACACACCATATGCCTTCTTCACAACCCTATCAACCCTGGTGGCAACTTTCAAGGATCTATGTACCTGGACACCGAGATCTCTCTACTCATTGACACGACCAAGAATCTTACCATTAGCTCAGTACCGTGTATTCCTCTTACTCCTTCCAAAGTGAATCACCTCACACTTTTGCACTTTAAACTCCTTTTGCCACCTCTCAGCCCAGCTCTGCAGCTTATCTATGTCCCTCTGTAACCTGCAACATCCTTCAGAACTATTCACAATTCTACCAACCTTAACGTATCCACAAATTTACTAACCCATCCTTCTATGCCCTCATCCATTTATAAAAATGACAAACTACAGTGGATCCAAAACAGATGTGTAGGGAGGTTAGGAACATGGCATCAATTTCATATCCACAAATTTACTAACCCATCCTTCTATGCCCTCATCCATTTATAAAAATGACAAACTACAGTGGATCCAAAACAGATGTGTAGGGAGGTTAGGAACATGGCATCAATTTCAAAGGAGGGTGCCTGTAAACAGGAAAGTGGCTTGAAGTGTGTATACTTCAATGCAAGAAGTATACGAAATAAGGTAGGTGAACTTGCAGCGTGGGTTGGTACCTGGGACTTCGATGTTGTGGCTATTACGGAGACATGGCTAGAACAGGGACAGGATTGGCTGTTGCAGGTTCCAGGATTTAAATGTTTTAGTAGGGTCAGAGGTGGGG
>NC_057742.1:42304082-42316265 GCF_004010195.1 Chiloscyllium plagiosum
GAAACGTTTGCAACAAAAACTTCCAGCTCGGGGAACAGAACCACAGCAACGAGCACCCGAGCTACAAATCTTCGCACAAACTTATACCCATCAGCTCATTATATAAGGATTACAGGACACACATTAAAGGTTTGGGAAGATTCAAAGGAGAACTTTTATGCAGCAAATGGGATTCGGATGGAATACAATACTCACACACAATGCAAATGTCCAAGTCCTGATGAATTGACTAATTCAAACAGAGTTAGGTGTTACAATGACTGAGATTACCATCTGAATACCCACCTGTAGTATCCTGTAATACAAGTTTATAAAATCCATCACTGTCAGTTCAGGTTAGAAACTCACACCATCCCCTCCTCCTGGCCCAGGATGACTGGACACATTACCCCTTGTGGAGGTCAGCAGTTAGTTCAGGGGGAAATCTATGTGGGTTTCTAGGAGTTTCCACCTTGGGACTTCATGTGACTGAACAGGGCAGATCTTTCATAGATGGACAGAATGAGCCAAGAGTCAGTGAGATGTGGAGAGCAGGATTTCCTTCCTTTTCTTTCCTTCCGTGTTGCCGCTGTGCCTCATCAATAAAGATGGGGTACTGGGCTAATGGTCGGATACTTGGTAGTGTGGATGAGCAGAGGGATCTTGGTGTCCATGTACACAGATCTCTGAAATTTGCCACCCAGGTAAATAGTGCGGTGAGGAAGGCATATGGCGTACTGGCTTTTATTGGTAGAGGAATTGAGTTCCGGAGTCCTGAGGTCATGATGCAGTTGTATAAGACTCTGGTGCGGCCGCATCTGGAATATTGTGTGCAGTTTTGGTCGCCATACTATAGGAAGGATGTGGAGGCACTGGAACGGGTGCAGAGGAGGTTTACCAGGATGTTGCCTGGTATGGAAGGAAGATCGTATGATGAAAGACTGAGACACTTGGGGCTGTTTTCATTAGAGAAAAGAAGTTTTAGGGGTGACTTGATTGAGGTGTACAAGATGATTAGGGGGTTAGATAGGGTTGACAGTGTGAACCTTTTCCCGCGTATGGAGTCGGGTATTACAAGGGGGCATAGCTTTAAATTAAGGGGGGGTAGATATGGGACTGAAGTTAGGGGTAGGTTCTTCACTCAGCGAGTCGTCAGTTCATGGAATGCCCTGCCAGTAGCAGTGGTGGACTCTCCCTCTTTATGGGCATTTAAGCGGGCATTGGATAGGTATATGGAGGATAGTGGGTTAGTATAGGTTAGGTGGGCTTGGATCGGCGCAACATCGAGGGCCAAAGGGCCTGTACTGCGCTGTATTCTTCTATTAATTCTATTCTATCTATAGATCCTTTCGGTACACCACTAGTAACTGAACTTCAGGATAAATATTTCCAATCAATCACCACTATCTGTCATCTTTTAGTTAGCCAATTTCTGATCCAAACTGCTAAATCACTCTCAATCCCATACCTCTGTAGTTCCTACCATGGGGAATCTTATCAAACACCTTACCAAAATCCATATACACTACATCAACTGCTTTACTCCCTCCACCTGTTTGGTCACCTTTTCAAAGAACTGAATAAGTTTTGGGAGGCATGACCTACCCTTCACAAAATGTGTTGACTATCCCTGATCAACCTATTCCTTTCTAGATGATTATAAATCCTATCTCTTATAACCTTTCCAATACTTCACCCACAACCAAACTGAGGCTCACAGGTCTGTGATTTCCAGGGTTGTCTCTACTCCCCTTATTGAACAAGGGAACGACATTTGCTGTCATCCAGTCTTCTGGCACTATTCCTGTAGACAATGATGACATAAAGATCAGTGCCAATCTCCACCCAGGCTTCCCAGAGAATCCTAGGATTAATCCCATCCAGCTCAGGAGTCTTACCTATTTTTATACTTTCCAGAACTGCTAACACCTTCTCCTTGTTAACCTCAATCCCATCCAATCTAGTAGTTAGGTCAATGGTGTGCTCCCCCTGCCAGACGTGGGAGATCAGGAAGCAGTCCAGTGGCCCTAACGACTATGTTTGCAGGAAGTGTGACCGACTGCAGCTCCTCACAGACCACATTGTTCAGTTGGAGCAGCAGTTGGACACACTGAGGAGCATACAGTGGGCAGAGTGTGTGGTAGACCCTACTAACAGGTACACCATTTTGGATATTGCTGAGGAGGCTGGCCTCAGAGGGGAGTATAACAGCAGCAGCTGGATTTGTAACACCACAACTGGCTCTATTGTAAAACAGGGTCTGTCAAGATCCAGACAAGTGACAGTGATGGGAGACTCGCTAGTTGGGGCACACGCGGGCATTTCTGTGATCGCGTTTGAGATTCCAGGATGGTATGTTCCCTCCTTGATTTCAGGGTCAAGGACATCTCTGAATTGTTGCACAAAATTCTTAAGGGGGAGGGTATGAAGCCAGAGGTCATTGTGCACATTGGTACCAATGACATAGGTAAAAAGAGGGATGAGGTCCTGCAGAGTGAGTGTAGAAAGTTAGGAAAGAGCTGAAAAGCGGGATGTAATCAGGGATAGGAGAATGTGGCTGTGCGTGAGACAGGTTGAGGGATCCAGGAGGTAGAGTTGCAGAAGCCTCAGCCCCTGTCCTTGTCAACCAGGTTCAAGATGTTTGTTCCCTGTGTGTGGACGGGAATAGGGACCGCAGGGAGAATGAGCTGACTGCAGCACCACAGTGCAGGGAGCCATTCAAGTGGAGGAAGAGAAGAGAAATATTATTGTAATTGGAGATAGTACAGGTAAAGGCATAGACACTGTTCTCTGTGACCAGGATTGAGAATCCTGAAGGTTGTGTTCCCTGCCTAGAGCTTGGGTCTGGGATAGCTCATCTGGGCTGCACGTGGGCGGGTAAAGATCCAGTGTTTGTGGTCCATGTAGTACCAATGACATAGATAACACTGGGGCAGACAGTCTGCTAAGGTAGTATTAACAGCTAGGAGCTAAACTAAATAATAAGACCAAAAAGGTAGCAGTCTCTGGATTACTACCTGAGCCATGAGTTAATTAGCACAGGGTTGATAAGATTAAGCAGGTAGATGCATGGCTCAAAAATTGGTGTGGGAGAATCTGGTAGAATTGAGACATTGGCATCGGTTTTGGGAAAGAAAGGAGCTGGTCCGGAGGGACCAGAGACCGAGTGAATCACATAAGTAGGGCTGTAGACAGGGTTTTAAACTCAACTGTGAGGGCTGAAATGCTCTTTTCTTTAATCCTCAGCTGTTGTTTTCGCCTTGTAGAATCTTGTCACACGGTTATTCTGTAATGGTTCTCTAATGTTCAGCTCTTTCAGCTGCGGTCTGTCTGCACTTGCAGCCTTCTTAAAGCTGAGCCTGAAGAAATCTTCAGCGCTCCACTACTGCCAGTGTGTAGGATTCCACTAAATGGACTCCACACTGTTTGCCACCATGCTGTAAGTTAGTGGGGGGGGCGGGGGGAGCTCAGTTATAGGGGAAATTAGAGAACACGAATCAAAGGAAGAGGGAAGAGTGCAGAACTCAGGATAGGTTATTAAAATCTCCAGCACAGACACAAACAGGACATGGTTTGGAGGTCCCGGTGTTGGACTGGGGTGCACAAAGTTAAAAATCACACAACACCAGGTTATAGTCCAACAGGTTTAATTGGAAGCACTAGCTTTTGGAGCGCTGCTCCTTCATCAGGTGATTGTCGAGGACACAATTATAAGGCACAGAATTTATAGCAAAAATTTACAGTTGATGTAACTGAAATACATTGAAAAACACCTGGATTGTCTGTTGAGTCTTTCATCTGTTTGAATACCATGATAGTTTCACTCCTTTCATGTGTATATCACAAAACCTTTTTTTAAAAGTTGCATTCTCAGGTTAGCTGTTAGCAATGGGTGATAGCTAGACAATATGTTGAAGGTGTTAGCCCCCTGTGTTCTCTGTCTATACCATGATGTTTAGATTGATTCTAATCTAAAAAAACAGACTTTTACATTAATTCATGCAATTTTTGAGCAAAGTACAATGTAACTCTGCAAGTACAAATTCACCCCACAAAATATGTGTGTGCATGTGGGTCTTTGTCTGTCTCTGTGTGTGTGTCTGTCTGGGTTGGGAGTTGTGAGTGTGAGAGTGTCTTATATGTGTGTGTGTGTGGTGAGTGCAGAGTGTCTTAAGTCTGTGAGGGGGTGCATGTGTGAATGTGGGAGTGTGTGTGTCTATAAGGGTATGTGTGAGTGTCTGTGTACATGTCTGTGTATATGTGTGTCCGTGTGTATGTGTGTATAGGAGTGCCTGTGTGTGTGTAGGAATATCTGTGTGTGTGTGTGTGTATAGTGCAATGGTGATCACCCTGTAATGTGACATGAACCCAAGGTCCCGATTGAGGCCCTCCCTATGGGTACTGAACATAGCTATCAACCTCTGCTCGGCCACTTTTCGCTGCTGTCTGTCCCGAAGTCCACCTTGGAGGATGGTCACCCGAAGGTCCGAGGTCGAATGTCCTGGACCACTGAAGTGTTCCCCAACTGGGAGGGAACCCTCCTGTCTGTTGATTGTTGTGCGGTGCCCATTTATCCGTTGTCGTAGCCTTTGCTCGGTTTCCCCATTGTACCATACCCCAGGGCATCCTTACTTGCAACGTATAAGATAGACAACGTTGGTTGAGTCACATGAGTACCTGCCACGTACAAGGTGAGAGGTGTCTCCACGTGTAATGGTGGTATCTATGTCCACACTCTGACACATCTTGCAGCATCTACCGTGACAGGGTTGTATGGAATTGTCCTGAGAGCCGGGGAGCTTGCTACGAACAATGATCTGTTTGAGGCTTGGTGGTTGTTTAAAGGTGAGCAGTGGAGGTGTGGGGAAGGTCTTGGCGAGGTGCTCATCCTCATTGATAATGTGTTGCAGGTCACGAAGAATATGGCGTTGTTTTTCAGCTCCTGGGAAATACTGAACAACGAAGGGTACCCTGTCAGTTGCAGCACATGTCTGTCTCCTGAGGAGGTCGTTACAGTTCCTTGCTGTGGCACGTCGGAACTGGCATTCTATGAGTTGGGCATCATACCCCGTTCTTGTGAAGGCATTCCTGAGTACTTCCAGGTGCCCTTCACGTTCCTCCTCATCTGAGCAGATCCGGTGTAAGTGTAGGGCTTGTCCATAGGGGATGGTTGTTCAATATGTTTAGGGTGGAAGCTGGAGAAGTGTCGCATTGTGAGGTTGTCTGTGGGTTTGCGGTAGAGTGTGGTGCTGAGGTATCCAGCCTTGATGGAGATGCATTTGTCCAAGAATGAGACAGACAGTCGAGAGTAGTCCATGGTGAGTTTGATGGTGGGATGAAACTTGTTGATGTCACTGTGTAGTTTTATCATTGACTCCTCGCCGTGGGTCCAGAGGAAGAAAATGTCATCAATGTACCTGGTGTATAATGTTAGTTGGAGATCCTGCATAGAGAAGATGTCTTGCTCGAACCTGTGCATGAAGATGTTGGCATATTGGGGTGAAAATTTGGTTCCCATGACTGTTCCATGTGTCTAGATGAAGAACTGGTTGTCAAAGGTGAAGACATTGTGATCGAGGATAAAGCGGATGAGTTGGAGGATGGTGCTCGGAGATGAGCAGTTGTTGGTGTTGAGTACTGAGGCTGTTGCCACGATGCCATCATTGTGGGGGATGCTGGTGTAGAGTGCTGAAACATCCATTGTGACGAGGAATGTTTCAGGTTCAACTGGTCTGTGGATGCTGAGTTTCTGTAAGAAATCCGTAGCGTCGCGACAGAAGCTGGGGATCCCCTTTACAATGGGTTTCAAGTTGCCTTCAACATAGCTGGACAGATTGTCACACAGGGTCCCATTGCCCGATACGATAGGACATCCTAGTGTGTTGGCTTTGTGTACCTTTGGAAAGCAGTAGAAGTCGCCTACATGAGAAGTACGTGGGATGAGGGCGCGTAGGGAACTCTGAAGGACTGGATCCAAAGTCCTGATCAATGTGTTTAACTCATGGGTGGGTAATTCAGGATAGCTTATTAAAATCTCCAACACAGACACAAACAGGACATGATTGGAGGTCCCAGTGTTGGACTGTTGTGTACAATATTAAAAATCACAGAACACCAGGTTATAGTCCAACAGGTTCATTGGCCTTCATCTCAAACCTGAATATTTTGATATCTTTTTGTAAGCTTTAAAAACAAATTTTATTTAAAGAGTATGACTGAGGGATTACTGTCAGTCATTAATAAATATAATAGAAAACTGAGGCCCTAATTTGGGTTCTAGGGAGTGTAGTGATTGTAACAAGGTCAGCCAGGTGGATTTCATAGAATAGGAGTTCCCTGATTGGGGCTGTTAACCTGTTCCAATCAGGGAGCCCTGGCTGACAGTATGCTCTTAACATGGTCTTCAAGGTCTGAAGCCACCTTTCCAAAGCTCCCTGGGATTCAGGATGGTATGCACTTTATTTAAAGTGCTGTATGTCTAAGCTGTCCATGACTTCTTTAAACAGCCTAGTATTAAAATTAGACTCTTGGTCTGACTGAATCTCTCTGGGTAGCCCGTACCCCGTAAAGAAAAGCTGCTAACTCCTCTCCCACCCTTTTGGCCTAAATACTCCACAATGGAATTGCCTCCAGAAATCTGGTGGACACATCCATTATGGTTAGAAAGCTCTGGTTCCCACTTTTAGTTTTAGGAAGAGGACTTACACAATCAATGATAACCCGTGCCAAAGATTCTTCGAATGCAGGAATTAGCAACAAAGTCGCTGGTTTTATTACTGCCTGTGGCTTCCCTACCATTTGGCAAGAAGGACAGGTACGGCAAAATTTATTACCATCCTTGTGCAGCCCAGGCCAATAGAAATGATTTTGGATCTTAGCCTGAGTCTTCCTCACACCTAGGTGACCGCCTCCTGATGCTACCTGTAACACTTCCTGTCTGTACGCTCCCGGCAACACAATCTGATTCACTTCTGCCCATTTCTCCTCGACACTAACCTGCCATGGTGACCTGGTGATTTTTAGTCACTCATGGAAGGAACGTTTACAGTTTTATCAGACTTGTTCGGTTGACTTCAGAAGGCAGGCTTGGTGGTAATCCAAGCTAAAGGTGAATTTGCCAAAGTCCATGTCACCTTCCTGGGCCATGTTACTGGACACGGACAAATGGCCCCACGGGATGTGAAAACAAAAGTAATTGGGAAATTTCCCACAGCATTGACAACAGGAGCAGCACGACCATTACTGGGTTTGAGTGGATTGTATCAAATTTTGGCAGTGTGGATCATCCATTCACTGAGTTGTTCAATAAAGGGCAAGTTTCAGTGGACAGCAGACTGTCAAAAGGCATTTGACAGCCTAAGTTCTGTGTTAGCCACTGCCCCAGTGTTAGCCACACCTGTTTACGTGAAGCCTTTGAAGGTGCCTATCGATGTCAGTGATGTGGGTGTCGGTGCGGTGCTCCTCCAGGAGGACGATGGGGGAATAGAAAGACCCATTGGGTATTTTTCCAGGAAGTTGAACGTTCAACAGAAATATTCAACGGTGGATAAAGAGACTTTGAGCTTGGTGTTGCCATTATAACATTTCAGTGTCTATATTACCAGCAACGTATCTGAGACAATCGTATTCACTGATCATCAGCCATTGCCATTTGTGGAGAAATTCAGACTGTTTCAATGGAGCTTGTTGCTGCAGCCCTTCCATTTGGCAATTGTGCATGTGGCAGGTCGCGAAAACGGGATTGCTGATGCGTTATCGAGACTTGAATGAGACACGGAGGTGTTCAGTGCAGGGTGTGCCCCAGCCCTGAATTTGCATGTGCCTGTGTATGTTTGCAGGGGTGTAGTTAGTATCATGTGTCTGTGTGTTTCAGCTACCATCCAGTTTTTTGTCAGATTTTTGGAGCTTGATTTTTTTTTAAGGGGGATATGTCACAAAGCTGCTCCTTTTCTTAAGGATACTGTGCCCTTGTTTTGATTTGAAGATGCTGGTGTTGGACTGGGTGGACAAAGTTAAAAATCACACAACACCAGGTTATAGTCCAACAGGTTCAATTGGAAGCACTGGCTTTCAGAGTGCACAACCACTTGATGAAGGGGCACCTTGTCTGCACGTGAGAGATAGACAGCATTGACTGAGACACATGAGTACTTGCAGTGTATGTGGCGGTGGTGTTAACACGTGTGATGTTGATGATCTGACATGCTTTGCAGTGGTTGCTATGACAGGGTTGTGTGGTGTTTTGTTCGATGTTCTCCTGAAAGCTAGGTAGTTTGAGGTGAACGATAGTCTGTTTGAGGTTTTGTGGGTGTTTAAAGATGAGAAGTGGCAGTGTAGGGATGGCTTTGACAAGATGCTCGTTGTCATTGATGACATGTTGAAGGCTGTGATATACACATGGTATAGCTTCTCCACTCTGGGGATGTACTGGATGATGAAAGGTACTTGATGTGATGTATTCTGTGTCTGTCTTCTGAGGAGGTCATTTTCGTTTTGGCAAGTCGGAACTGGCAATCAATGAGTTGAGCGTTGTGTCTCATGGTATTGAGGGTGTCCTTTAAAACCTTTATCCATCCGTCACATTCCTCCTCATCTGTTCATATGCTATGCATGTGTATGGCTTGTCTGTAGGGAATTGCTTCTTTAACACCCTGAGGGTAGAAACTGGAGAAATGCAGAACCCATCGGCTTGGAGTAGAGTGAGGTCCTGAGGTGTTTGTCCTTTCTGGATATGCGTGCATCTAAAAACAGTACCAATTCTGAAGAGCAGTTCATGGTAAGTCTGATGGTTGTGATGAAACTTGCTGATATCACTGTGCAGCCCTTTCGGTATTCCTTACCATGAGTCCGTAGGAAGAAAATGTCGTCGATGTAGCTGGTGGACAGCGTTGTATGGAGGTCCTGTGCAGCCAAGAATTCTCACTTGAACTTGTGCCTGAAAATATTGGCATATTGGGGTGCAGATCCAACCTCTATTGGCTGTTCCGTGTGTCTGGTTAAAGAACTGGTTATCGAAGGTGAAGATACAGTGATCGAGGATGAAGCAGATGAGTTGTAGGATGGGTTTGGAAATTAGCAGTTAATGGTGTTGAGTACTGAGCTGTTGCAGCAATGCCGTTGCCGTGGGGGATGCTGGTTCAGAGCGCTGAAGCGTCCATTAGGATGAGGAATGTTCCTGGTATCACTGGTCTGTGGATGGTGAATTTCTCTCGGAACTCTATCGTGTTGTGACAGAAGCTGGAAGTTCATCATACAATGGGTTTCAAGATGGCCTCGGCATCACCAGAAAGGGTCTCACACAGTGTCCTATTGCCTGATCCGACTGGCTGACCAGGTGTGTTGGCTTTGTGTGTCTTCAGATGGCAGGAGAGGTCTCGATGTGAGAAGTATGAAGGACGAGAGTGTAGAGGATACTCTGAAGATCTGGGTCTAAGGTCTTGATCAGTTCATTGAGTTGATGGGTGTGTTCTTTGCTTGGTTCAGTAGGTAGTTGTCTGTCGTGTTCCTGGGTGTACACTGGTCGCGATGCTTCTGTGCAGTAATCCATTCTATTATGTATGATGGTGGCTCCTCCTTTTTCCGCTGGTTTGAAAACAATGTTGCGTCTGGCCATGAGAGCATGGATGGCGTTGTGTTGTGCGTCGGTGACATTCTGCACTGCCTTGTGAGTGCAGCTGATGAATCTGGCTTTACCACATCTCCAGGCTGATTGAGCAGACATGGCGAGCCGAGGGCAGAGGGCCTTCTGCAGGGGTCCAATTCAACTCTTTCTTCTTTAGTGGCTGCGCCATGGATCTCTCCATCAACTGTTCCGGTTCATTGGTTCCCTCATTGGGCTCACTGCTGACATCTTTCAGTTTGTGGAAGAATTCCCTAAACCTCATTTGCCTTACGAATTCCCCTGTGTCTAACATAAGACCAGTGGGGCAGACACTTTGTCCGTGGGACAGAAATTGAGCCCTCGGCTGAGAACTTTGATTTACACAACAACATAGAATCGCTGAGCAGAAACTGACAGCTAAGATTATGTACCCATGAAGGCAGCCTCAACTGTGGTCCTGGGTTCATGTTGCGATACACATGACACTACCAGACTGCGCTGTATTTGTAAAATCTTCCTTACTGTCCTATTTTGACACCAGCATCTTCATAAATTGTTTGATCTGTACAGTTTTTAATGACTTACTACATTGCTTAAAACATTCACATGAGACTCTCCTACTTATTGTGTTATTCCAGTTATTTTATTCGTCTCCAGCATCACATTATTTTTTAATTATCTCTCTACCTCATTTAATGGGTACATCGGTCAGCCTTCCACTTGTATTCCACCTGTTGATATTTTTCTTACAGGGCGTGATGCTCTTGATCAAATGCAGATGTCCATTATTCAGCCTCTCAACACGTCACTCACCCCATTTGTCTGATCTTTTGTTCTCTCTGGTCATTAATCTCTCTGCTTATAAATGGTGTGGCTGTGTGCTTCTGTCTCACTGCACCTAACAACAGGGTAACTCTTCAAACACTTGGGATTTCAATTAAACCTATTGGACTATCGGCTGATATTGTGTAACTTTGGCCTTTTCCCACCCCAGGCTAATAACGACACCTTCACATATTGCCAACTGTGAATACAGAGAGCACTGAGACCTAAATTCTGATGGAAACTGAGCATCGACCTGTGGGTGACCTGTTATTCTTGTTACCATGTCGAAAGAGTGCGTGGTCACTTGAAGAGAGAGTTGTCCTTTATGAGCTGAGAGATTGTAACATCACATGTGTCTGTGACTAGCTGATGGGTGCAGAGAGGGCTCGACATTGATAATATGTGTCAATCAGCTTGGGGGGGGTGTTTTGATGTTAAGGTAACCGGATTTGAATTTAACCAATTCATAATTATGCCCAGGATGCAAAAAACCAATTGAATTTACATTTTATAGTATTGATGACATCAGACCAATGAGAGGGTACGATGTTGGGGATATGGAAAGGAAGGACATTTTGAAAATTAATGAGAGGGAACTGCTCATCAAACCAGAGAGTACATTTCATCTGAAACAGGTTCTCAAAGCTTCAAACGAAATCCCCCAGAAGGCCCCATCTATTACAGAGACCAAGGAATTTTACACAAAGGCACTGGTCGGAAAAGAGAAAAAAACCTCAAAGCTGACAGCCCAGGGAGAAAACCGTAATTTGGAAGGACAGAGGAATACAGCAGATTGGGATGGACAGAAGGAAGACAGCAGAAGGAATTGGATGGATTTGGAGAGATTAAGTTGATTTAATGTTTAAGAATTGTGTTATTGCAGTAGTATTTTTATAGAGTTGGGATCAGACAGTGATTACTGAACAACAGAGGGAGCTTGGGTCTGTTAAAAGCATTTTTTTATTAGTATCCACTGTTAGAATTAGAAAAAATAAACTGTTATTTTCTTTAAGCTGTGGAAATCAAGCGGTTTTCTTTCCTTCACTCTCACATTTAACAGATTGTGAGGTGAGATGAGTTTTTCTGAGTGTTTTAGTTTTCCTGAGCAGAGGATTTAGAGTAACACATTGTAACATTATCTAAGTCACTTTGTGAGATACTGTTTTTCACAAGAGTCCAAGCAGATCAGGAGATCCACTTAAATATAAGGAATCCAAGTATGACCTTCGCAGACCCATTAAGACAACCAAGGACCAATACCGCTCCAAACTAGAGACCCAGACAGACACCCGGCAACTATGGCAAGGACTGAATGACATCACAGGTTCTAAAAAGAGACAGTGCAAGATAGCAGAACGACACATCCCTCCCGGATCGTCTCAATGCCTTCTGTGCTCGCTTTGAGCAGAATTTCGGCGGAGAGGTAACACCTATTCTGACGAATCTAGCCCAACAGTCACTGCATCAGAGTCAGATCAGTTTTCCTTTGTGTGAATCCAAGGAAAGCAATAGGACCAGACAGAGTACCAGGCCGTGCACTCAGAGCATGTGCAGATCAACTAGCAGAGGTCTTCTCAGACATCTTCAACCTCTCCCTGCAGCAGGCCACTGTCCCTGCCTGTTCCAAGAGGGACAACATCATCTCTGTGCCTAAGAAGGCACTTGCAGCCTGTCTCAATGACTACCGCCCAGTGGCCCTAACTTCGGTGATCATGAAGTGCTTTGAAAGGCTGGTCATGGCATTAATCAACTCCAGCCTCCCCACTACTCTTGACCCA
>NC_057742.1:42316276-42318015 GCF_004010195.1 Chiloscyllium plagiosum
CAACTGGATCCTCAGTTTCCTGACCCACAGGCCACAATCAGTGAAGATTGGGGACAATATTTCATCCTCACTAACACTCAACACTGGAGCCCCCCAGAGGTGCGTACTCAGCCTCCTACTGTACTCACTCTATACCCATGACTGCGTCGCCAAATACAGACTAATGCTATTCACAAGTTTGCTGGTGACACCACCATAGTCGGTCGAATCTCAGATGGCAACGAAACAGACTACAGACGGGAGGTGGAACACCTGGAAAAATGGTGCACTGAGAGCAGCCTAACTCTCAATGTCAGCAAACCCAAGGAACTCATTACTGACTTTCAGCAGGATGTTACTCATGCCCCCCCTACACATTAACAGCACAGAGGTGGAGCGAGTGGAGAGTGTCAAGCTCCTGGGAGTGGTCATCCACAACAAGCTTTCTTGGACTCTCCATGTGGACGCACTGGTTACAAAGGCCCAGCACAATGGAAGGATATTTAATTGGGGAAAAGGAAACTATGATTCTATCAGACGTGAGTTGGGAAGCATGGACTGGGAGCAATTGTTCCATGGTAAAGGCACTATAGACATGTGGAGACTGTTTAAGGAACAGTTGTTGCGAGTGATGAATAAATGTGTTCCTCTGAGACAGGCAAGAAGGGGTAAGATAAAGGAACCTTGGATGACGAGAGCAGTGGAGCTTCTCATCAAAAGAAAGAAGGCAGCTTACGTAAGGTGGAGGATGCTAGGGTCAAGCTCATCTCTAGAGGATTACAGGCAGGCGAGGAAGGAGCTCAAAAATGGTCTGAGTAGAGCCAGGAGAGGGCACAAGAAAGACTTGGCAGGAAGGATTAGGGAGAATCCAAAGGCATTTTACACTTATGTGAGGAATAATAGAATGATCAAAGAAAGAGTAGGGTCGATCAGGGATAGCATAGGGAATTAGTGTGTGAAGTCTGAGGAGGTAGGGGAAGCCCTAAATGAGTTTTTTGCTTCTGTCTTTACTAAAGAAAAGGACCTTGTAGTGAATGAAACCATTGAGGAGCAGGTAAGCACGCTGGAACGGATAGAGATTGAGGAAGCTGATGTGCTGAAAATTTTGACAAACATTAAGATTGACAAGTCGCCAGGCCCAGACCAGATTGTCCTCGGCTGCTTTGGGAAGCGAGAAATGTGATTGCTTCGCCGCTTGCAAAGATCTTTTCATCCTCGCTCTCCACTGGAGTCGTACCTGAGGACTGGAGAGAGGCAAATGTAATTCCTCTCTTCAAGAAAGGAAATAGGGAAATTCCTGGCAATTACAATCCAGTTAGTCTCACGTCTGTTGTCTGCAAGGTGTTAGAAAGGATTCTGAGTGGTAGGATTTATGAACATCTGGAAGAGCATGGCTTGATTAAATGCAGTCAACACGGCTTTGAGAGGGGCAGGTTCTGGATTAGTGGTGCTGGAAGAGCACAGCAGTTCAGGCAGCATCCAAGGAGCTTCAAAATCGACATTTCGAGCAAAAGCCCTTCATCAGGAATAAAGGCAGAGAGCCTGAAGCGTGGAGAGATAAGCTAGAGGAGGGTGGGGATGGGGAGAAAGTAGCATAGAGTACAATGGGTTAGTGGGGGAGGGGATGAAGGTGATAGGTCAGGGAGGAGAGGATGGAGCGGATAGGTGGAAAAGGAGATAGGCAGGTAGGACAAGTCCGGACAAGTCATGGGGACAATGCTGAGCTGGAAGTTTAGAACTAGGGTGAGGTGGGGGAAGGG
>NC_057742.1:42318630-42335930 GCF_004010195.1 Chiloscyllium plagiosum
AGTTCCAAACTTCCAGCTCAGCACTGTCCCCATGACTTGTCCGGACTTGTCCTACCTGCCTATCTCCTTTTCCACCTATCCACTCCACCCTCTCCTCCCTGACCTATCACCTTCATCCCCTCCCCCACTCACCTATTGTACTCTATGCTACTTTCTCCCCACCCCCACCCTCCTCTAGCTTATCTCTCCATGCTCCAGGCTCACTGCCTTTATTCCTGATGAAGGGCTTTTGCCCGAAACATTGATTTCGAAGCTCCTTGGATGCTGCCTGAACTGCTGTGCTCTTCCAGCACCACTAATCCAGAATCTGGTTTCCTGCATCTGCAGTCATTGTTTTTACCTTTGAGAGGGGCAGGTCATGCCTCACAAATCTTGAGTTCTTTGGGGATGTTACTGGACAAGTTGATGAGGGTCGAGCAGTGGGTGTGCTGTATATGGACTTCAGTAAGGCATTTGATAGGTTCCCCATGGAAGGCTCATTCAGAAGGTCAGGAGGAATGGGATACAGGGAAATTTAGCTGTCTGGATACAGAATTGGCTGGTCGACAGAAGACTGCGAGTGGGAGTGGAAGGAAAATATTCTGCCTGGAAGTCAGTGTTGAGTGGTGTTCCACAGGGCTCTGTCCTTGGGCCTCTATTCTTTGTAATTTTTATTAATGACTTGGATGAGGGGATTGAAGGATGGGTCAGTAAGTCTGCAGATGACACAAAGGTTGGAGGTGTCGTTGACAGTATAGAGGGCTGTTGTAGGCTGCAGCGTGACATTGACAGGATGCAGAGATGGGCTGAGAGGTGGCAGATGGAGTTCAACCTGGATAAATGCGAGGTGATGCATTTTGGAATGTCGAAATTGAAAGCTGAGTACAGGATTAAGGATAGGATTCTTGGCAGTGTGGAGGAACAGCGGGATCTTAGTGTGCAGGTTCATATATCCCTTAAAATTGCCACCCAGGTGGACAGGGTTGTTAAGAAAGCATATGATGTTTTGGCTTTCATTAACAGGGGGATTGAATTTAAGAGCCGTGAGATCTTGTTGCAGTTTTATAAAACTTTGGTTAGACCGCACTTGGAATACTGTGTCCAGTTCTGTTCGCCCTATTATAAGAAAGATGTGGATGCTTTGGAGAGGGTTCAGAGGAGGTTTACCAGGATGCTGCCTGGAATAGAAGACTTATCTTATAAAGAGATGTTGACTGAGCTCGGACTTTTTTCATTGGAAAAAAGGAAGAGAGGGGACCTAATTGAGGTGTACAAGATAATGAGAGGCATAGATAGAGTCGATAGCCAGAGACCTTTTCCCAGGGCAGAAATTGTTAACACAAGGGGTCATAGTTTTAAGCTGTTTGGCAGAAAGTATAGAGGGGATATCAGAGGCAGGTTCTTTATGCAGAGAGTTGAAAGAGCATGGAATGCATTGCCAACAGTTGAGGAAGCGAGGTCATTGGGGATATTTAAGAGATTGCTGGACATGCATATGGTCACAGAAATTTGAGGGTGCATACATGAGGATCAATGGTCGGCACAACATCATGGGCTGAAGGGCCTGTTCTGTGCTGTACTGTTCCATGTTCTATCTAACATCTCTTCTTCCTCAGGCAGCAGAGGAAATTTGGCATGATGGTGAATACCCTTGCCAATTTTTATAGGTGTGCTATCAAAAGCATTTTGACTGGGTATATCACTCTGGTAACTGTACCATTCAAGATCGGAGACGGTTACAGAGAGTGGTGAACTCGGCCTGGACAATCACAAAGGCCAACCTCCCATCTATAGAATCCATCTCCCAGGCCCACTGTCAAGGAAAGGCTGCCATCATTCTCAAAGATCCATCCCACCCTGGCAATGTTTTTCTACAGCCTCTCCCATCGGGGAGAAGGTACAGAAGCCTGAACACAGGCACCAGCCGGTTTCGTAACAGTTTCTATCCTACTTCGATCAAATACTGAATGAACTCACAAACTCTTAACATTCAGCTGTACCTGTGTTTTTGTTTTTGCTGCTGTTTACCTGTTATTTACTATCTATGCTACTTAACTCTGTGATCTGCCTTTATTGCTCGTAAGACAAAGCATTTCACTGTGCCTCGGTGCCCGTGACAATAAATTCAATTCAATTCTCTCAGATTCACACATGACAAGAGTGTTGAGACAACAAAGTAACTGGCTGTCACTGGCTGGATAGCTTCAGTACGTTGTGAGGTAATTACAGCAGCTACATAATTTCACCTTATTCCTTGTTGCACGTTGTTATATAGCTCTAGATTATACACTGGATTAAAAACACTGGGCTGTTCTTTTCCACACAGCCCACAGTTTGATTGGCATCTGTTAATTCGAACTCTGGGACACTGTTTCAACCCTGAATTTCTTGAGAACAGAAATCTCCTCCACTGACAGTTTGACTGTCCAAGAATCTGGGAATTCTCCCTGATGTGTACCCCATGAGTAATATGCTCAGCTCAAATTTTTCAAATCATTATGTTTCCTTATCCACAGCCATCTCGATCCTCACTAACCCCGACCATAACTACTGTTAATAATAAGACATGTTTATAATAACAGAAGTAGCGATAATACGAAAATGAGAATAATAATTTGAGTCAACATTTCCAATGAATGGAATATTTGATTTCGTACTGAGTTTAATTATTTTTTCCCTGAGTAGGTATGAAGAATAGACGATCGATGTGATTGAGCTGAAGGTGGGATGGTCAGTGTTGTTGACATTGGGTTGTACCTCCAGCTGTCATCTTTCAGAATTTCTATTTGACAATTTTCCCCTGATCTGCTGAAGAAACCGAAACTGTCGGTTTGCACCTTTTTATAAAGAATTTAACAATCGACGTCACCAAACATTTTACTGAACTTTTTAACTGCTCTCTGAACTTGGCCTGAGTCACCACGTAAATAAATGTGTTTGTGCAGCAGCTCAGGTTCCGCAGCATATAGGCAACATTTTCAAAGATATAGAAGGAATACTTATCTAGGTAAGAAGAGACACCAAAAATATATAAAATATACACTAACCAAAGAAGTATAAAACTGCCCGAAATGCTGAAGAGTAAAATCACAGACTTTCTTCTGTTTCCCATCTCTGGGTCACTGTGGTCCGGGGCCTTGTTTTGATACTTTAGGCTCTTTCGGATTCGACTGACCTTGAAAATGTGTTTGACTGTCAGAATGTTGAGGAACAGAATTAACCCGAATGGTATCAATGGGGTTAAAACCTTTTCAAACTTCCGAAATCCAATCCATCTCAGGTCAGTAAAATAACTTCGCTTATTAGAGCAGAAAAATGGTACATTATCAATTATCATTTTAGGTTTAAATCTGAAGTAGATGGGAATATTTTTTAAACAGAGCAGAGTGCCTGTTGTTGCTAGAACCACGGCTGCAGTTTTCATGTTACAATATCTCATTTTCAACTTCTGGTAACAAATGGCTACAAATCGGTCAAAGGTGAAAGAGACAGTGAACCAGACAGAACAGTCGATAGCTGCACGGAGCAAGACATAACGAACACTGCATACAGGAAAGATTCTCAGGAAATTTAATGGGAAATAATAGTCATTGATTCGATTAAGTATGACATCAGTGATTATTGCCAATAGATCCGCTGCTGCCATGGCAACCAGGTACAGAGTGATGCATGGAGAAAGGCCACACTTTCCCTGCGATAAAACCACGATTGCCAATACATCAACTGTACAAAGAGAAACAGAACAAAGCAGAACTGAGATGTGATATCACTGACAGTTTCCCGATTAAAGCCAAGACTACAGGGGTGAGATTTAAAACAAAATGCATGAGGACACGGCTACGGTTAAGTCATAGATTATTTTGTTCAATATTTCAATAAAATTAAAATTATGTCTGTTCTTGATTTCATTAGCCTCATAACATGGTTAAATAAAACAAATGTGTGTTCTGCTTCAAGCCGAATGATTGAACCACATTTGGAATAGAGCGCCTTACACTTACATTCAGATAAATAAGAGTTCAGCTCAAGGCTGTCTCCGGAGTATATTTTGAGAGGTTTGGGATGGTGGGGTTATGGTAATTGGTCTGGTCACATATTCAAATTATATTTGAGAGATTGCAGAAATTAGGACATTTTTTGTTAGATGTGTTTCTGTTCAGCGCATATGAGAGACATTAGTCATGAACCATCAGAGACAATATAAATAACAAAGTGTTTAGAAATGGAATGTGGGGTAACATAATGACGACACTGTGGGCGCCCAGTTTGAATTTCACCAATAAAAGACAGTCTCTCAGAAATCCTCGAATGAATTCAAATAAATCCTATACTCAAAGAGTTGTGAGAAAATGGAGTGTCTGCCATGTGCAGTAAACGAGATGAATAATTGTATAAAGGAAGCGAAATCTCTCAAACTCTGGAAAACTGGTATACTAAATGTTTGCAAATATAATATTTTACATAATATTTAAATCATTACATCAGCTTGCTCATGACCCCAAATTGGCAGCTTCCTGGTGGAGGAATAGTTCAGGCAGCAGCAGTGAGTACAACAGTAACACTACTTGGAAGAAATGTCCATTTCTGCCCTGCCCTGAAAAGCATCCTGGACTGAACTGTCCTTCAGAAACCCAGAGGGTCACTGCAGTCAGGTTTGTATTCCCGTTCGGGCCTGAACTCGGTAAAATTATAACATACTCAATGCGGCCAATAAGAATGGGTTCACACAGGGACCATTGATTTAACCGTGCATGACATCCCAAAAAGTATAAAATGTTATAACAGAGAACAGAATTGAAATACAGGCAGTTGAGCCAACAGATTAATTCACACAAGTTATTCACAATGACAGCATTAGTGTAATGATATTCCTGACTACGTCCATATAGATAGCACAACAAGCTCCACATGAAGAGACAGATGACATTTGAGAATGTCAAGCTATTTCCACGGTCACGGAAGCAGCTCGAGCTGTTGAGTAATTCCACACCATCCTTTTTAAAGTCTGATTTCTAACATCAGCTATTGTTAACTTTGACTTGAACATGTCCCAGTGTTAGTCACAGGGCAAGAACAGGAATTACCTCATGCACATCATTCTGCAGCCTCATGGTTTACAGACACTTACCAGGTATCCCAATGACCGCCAGCATCAGGTAATATATTTTTCTGACCAACTGAATTGGTCGATGCATTTTCGTTATGAATTATTCTATCCCTTCGTGCTGATGGGCAAATCACTGAATTACCCTCATTTCCAGAGCATGTATCTTATGCCCTAAAAGTTATCCACTGGGACACTGAGGTTTCAACATTGCTCAACCTGTTTTCGCCTCATTTGAGCAAACAGCTTGCGATTGTTGCCTTATTCCTTGTTGATGGGACAGGTTTAGCGATGAGGTGGTGCAACGCAATGTTCTCATGAGGTTTATCGAATCGCTGCAAGGACAACTTCATTAGTACCAGGCCCCTCCTCGTCCCCATTGACCTGTGGGACATTGTTGCCTCTATCTGTCAATGAATTGGCTTCTGATTGAATTTGGCCTCTGAATGTTATCAGCCCCTTCATTTCAGATAACGCCATGAGGTGACTTTACAATGTTATTGTCACAAGATTATTGCTCAAAAGAACCAGTTTATGTTTTCGTGGGGATCTGCATTTAAATACAGGGATGGCATCAACATGGGGTTTGAAATTATATTTTTATTTAAATATTGATTAAGGTTCTAATACTGAACAGGAAACAAGTTCCGAATGTCAGAAAAGCCCATCTTCTTCATTACTGTCCAAAGGCAAAAGTCACATGGCACCAGGTTATAATCCAACAGATTTATTTCAAATCACAACAGGAAGCGCTTCAACTGATGTAGGAGCAGCGTTCCCAAAGCGGGAGGTTCTGAATAAATCTGTTCGACTAGAACCTGGGGTCATCTGACTTTCCCCACAGCAGTCCAACATCAGTATCTCCACATCATTATTGTCCATTAGGGAAGGAAATGTGCTGTGTCACCTTGGTCTATGGCTACACGTGACTCCAGTCCCATAACTATGTGATTGACTGCCCTCTGGGTAATGGAGAATGATTAGATTAGATTAGATTAGATTAGATCAGATCACTTACAATGTGGAAACAGGCCCTTACGCCCATCAAGTCCACACCGACCCTCCGAAAAGCAACCCACCCAGATCCATTCCCCTACATTTACCCCTGCCCCTAACACTACGGGCAATTTAGCATGGCCAATTCACCTAACCTGCACATTTTTGGACTGTGTGAAGAAACCGGAGCACCTGGAGGAAACCCACGCAGACACGGGGAGAACGTGCAAACTCCACACACTGTTGCCTGAGGCGGGAATTGAACCCAGGTCTCTGGCACTATGAGGCAGCAGTGCTAACCACTGTGTCACTGTGCTGCCCCCCGCATCTAATGGGTAAGACACGTTGGCCCAGCCAATGACGCCACATCCAATGAAAACAAAAATTTTAAACAACGTATAAAAAAATTTATTTATTTGCTTCTTCCTTCAATCCCCAAATTGTTGTGATTTTATTTTGACTCCTTGTCTTGTTTTTCTGTTGATTTAGAATGTTTGAAGACTCCATGATTTGAAGATCTTTATCACACTTCCTCTCAAGTTCCGCCTCCCTCTGGGCAAAACATTGTCCTTATCCAACCCACCAACTTGATGCAGCCCTCACCCTCGACCCATTTTCTGTGCACTGTCTGAAACCCTTCAGCCGTTCCTCAAGTGTGGCCTCCAGAACTGGGAAGTTTGGAGAGATTACGAATCACTTTCATTCCAGTAAAATCGTTTCTATCCTGGCCTCGCCATCCTGTGTTTTTATCTACGTCGTGTACACCACTGGTGATGTCTGTGAGATTATGTTTCTTTCACACTGAGCTGAAATATTCAAACAACTTTGAAGTTTATTCCTGTTCCTAGCTCTCTTACACACTGGAGGAGTTCATACAATCGACCTCTTCCTATAGAGACTCCAACTCCCATATTTCAGTTTCTCAGATAGTATTAATTTCCATCTCAAAGCATCAGGCTGAATTTCACTTTATTACATTGATAGACCCCTAACATATGGTTTCCACGGTCCTTTGAAATATCTGCTCTGTTTAGGCCTGCCTCACACCTTCCCTTTATTAGATTAGATTAGATTACTTACAGTGTGGAAACAGGCCCTTCGGCCCAACAAGTCCACACCGCCCCGCCGAAGCGCAACCCACCCATACCCCTACATTTATCCCTTACCTAACACTACGGACAATTTAGTATGGCCAATTCACCTAACCTGCACATCTTTGGACTGTGGGAGGAAACCGGAGCACGCGGAGGAAACCCACGCAGACACAGGGAGAACATGCAAACTCCACACAGTCAGTCGCCTGAGGCGGAAATTGAACCCAGGTCTCTGGCGCTGTGAGGCAGCAGTGCTAACCACTGTGCCACCATGCCGCCATGCCGTGTTCAAGCAGCAGAACTCGATTCCCATGAACACCTCCACGTTAAAAACATAGTTCCATCTCATTTTCACCAGAGCTCCCAAAAAGTCATAAACAAGCTTTTTTAAATTCTATTTCTTATACCAACACAGTGTCCCAAGCAACCTTTGGTATTACCATGAGTTTCCTTCCTCCTCAAGGGATGGTGACTGTCAGTCTTAACTCCAGATCCATAACTCACCTTATCTGATCTGTCCTTTGTTGTTCTACTTTGTTCACCATTTTTAATATAAGCAACAAATTATTCACACATTTACAATTCTTCTTTTTATCAATCCCCAAGGTGCAATTTATTGGGCAACAAATATGAATTGAATGGTGACTTGGTGCAACATTGTTTAATATCAATAATTAATAGCTGGCAGTGAATTTCGGGCGAGGTGAACATGGATCGCTTGTCTGGAACTGCCCAGCGGTGACATCAACCCCATTGTTTGGAATCTGCATTCCCCAGGTTAGAATGGGGCATCCCAGTCCCTCAAGCCAATTAGGACACCAGGGATTTTTATTGGCTATCGACAATAATTACACTGTCGCCATTAGTCCCGCTTTAAATTCCCGATCATCTTCATTAAATTATTATTCTTTTTAAATCACTACAGAGAGTAGTAAGGGTATGGAATGCTTTGCCTGCAACGGTAGTAGATTCGCCAACTTTAAGTACATTTAAGTCGTCATTGGACAAGCATTTGGACGTACATGGAGTAGTGTAGGTTAGTTGGCCTTCAGACTGGTTTGACAGGTCAGCACAACAGAGGGCCGAAGGGCCTGTTCTGCGCTGCAATATTCTATGTTCTATGTACATGCTCCAGTAAAATGTGAATGTGTGTCCAGAATTATGTAGTGACACTCTGGGTCACTAACAGAGATATTCCAGTTACATAACAGCCTCTCTGCTAATTCAGCTCTGAAATCTCTCTTGTTCCCTGAAACAGTTTGGAACGCAAACATGATTTCAAATGGATTATTGATACATTTAGTGATGGGTCAACACCCGTCCATTTGATGCTCAGAGCTTTGCACAGAGAGAATGTTTGTTTTTGCTGTGCAACAATCGCCAAATGTGAATCTGAAGGTTAGGTTATGGCCCAGACCAGACCTCCTCAAAATATATGAAGTGGACAGCCGAAAGCCAATGGTGTTCTTATTTTAAAGGCAAATCGGAAGCAGCTGTTTGAGATGGAATGTGAATGATTAAAGGACTGAACATTCAGCAAAATACAATTTATTTAAACACTCTTTAACTTCACTTGTGTCTTAGAGAAATTTGGAGCAACATAACTCATAATTTCACAGAATAATGAATACAGTAGCCATTTATAATTAATGATGCTAATATAGTAACATCCCATAAACACACCCTTGGGAAAAATAGGAAAATTCAGACACAGATTCTCACATGGAATTCTCCACTTCAGAAGGGAAAAAGAAACATCAAGAGAAATTTCAGAGAGAGGAACAGCCAGGAGACATTCACTGAAGCTTCCAACTCTGTTGAGATCCCAATCGATTCTGATGATACCCAGAGATCCTGCTCTGAGAGCGCTGGGCACACACGTTCAGGCTGCATTTAAAATAAATCCAAGGCCTCCTCAGCTGTTCACTCAAGTGGACTTCAGTAGTCAGAGTTAGAAATCACAGTGCACCAGGTGATAGTCCAACAGGTTTATTTGGAAGCACAAGCTTTCGGAGCGCTGCTCCTTCATCTGGGAGCTAGTAGAGCAGGATCATAGGACACAGAATTTATAGCAAAGACCATGCAACTGATGCAATATATTGAACAAACCAAGATTGCTGTACAGTCTTTCATCTTTTAGAAAGGGTTGCAGGTTTCAATTCATAAATATGTAAATCCCAGAACTCCTTTCAAGTTACATGCTTAAGATAAATTCAGGTTTTACATTTTAAAAATGACAGCTCAGCTCAGACGATGCACATGGGGTTAGAGTCTATGTGTACTCCAATGTTGAGTCAGACTGGTTTGATTTCCAAAACAGGAATTTATAAAATTGCACATGGGTTAGGAACATATTGACTGGCTCCAGATTGTGTGTGTTATTGAACAAAATAGAATCCAAATACAATTCTGCAACACTACAACCTGGTGTTGTGGGATTTTTAACGTTGTCCGCTCCAGGCCAACACTGGCACCTCCACATCATGGCTTCAGTCATCAGGTCAGTGCCTCTGCCTTACACCTGTCCTCAAAACAAAACAGAACAAAAAAAAATAATCTCAAAGTGACAGTATCAGCGCAGTTGCAATGAAAATTAATTTCCTTGTCTGAAATTCTGTTTTATTAAGACAGAAGATGGTGTTAAATTACTTGAGTCTTAATTCCAAGCTGAGATTTTAAGTCTTTGGTAAAATTAGTTAGGCAGTAAACAGAATTTTAAAATGTAAAATAAACAATCATTTTTGAATTAATAGAGAGGTTAATTTCATGTTTGATCTGGAAATGACAAATTAAAACAAAAAGGATAAAGATTGAAAGATGAGGAAATAGTCCTGAAACAAGAGGTATCGACTTACATGAACTCACCTTGGTCATGAAAGATGAGGATAATCTTGAAAAAAATGCTTTATCCAACCAAATAAGCAAACGTTTCACCTTTGTGGGCAGCACGGAGGCTCAGTGGTTTGCACTAGTGTCTCACAGCACTCGGGGACTCAGGTTTGATTCCAGCCTTGGGTGACTGTCTCTGTGGAGTTTGCACATTGTGGGTGTCTTTGTGGGTTTCTTCCCACAAACCAATTGGCCATGCCGAATTGCCCGGAGTATTCAGGGATGTGTAGGTTCGGTGAATTGGCCATGCTGAATTGCCTATAGTATTCAGGGGTGTGTAGGTTCAGTGAATTGGCCATGCTTAATTGCCTGTAGTATTCAGGGGTGTGTAGATTCGGTGAATTGGCCATGCTGAATTGCCTGTAGTATTCAGGGGTGTGTAGGTTCGGTGAATTGGCCATACTGAATTGCCTGTAGTATTCAGGGGTGTGCAGGTTCGGTGAATTGGCCATGCTGAATTGCCTGTAGTATTCAGGGATGTGTAGGTTCAGTGCATGAGTCAGGGGTAAATCTAGAGTGGTGGGGGAGGGGGATGGATCAGGCTGGGTAACTCTTCGCAGGGCCGGTGTGGACTTGTTCAGAGAAATGGTCAGTTTACACCCTGTAGGATTTCAGTCATATATTCAGGGAGGAATATTTGCTTCATACCTAACCTCGGTGAGCAAGTAAACAACATTGTGTGTATTAATGAAAATGCCATGAATTTGAAGTTCCTCTTCCTGTTGTCACGCTATGCTGAAACGACCTGGTTTCACAAGGAAAGTTCTTGAGCACTCATCTCTTTCAGAAAGATTTAAACTTCTTTGCAGAAAGCTGTATACACTCAAGTTCAGAAATGTGTGATGGAGAAAAGGGAATACCTGCAGAATTGGGAAGAATGAACTGAGTGATCTTTGAAGTGGGAAGAAGGTAAAAGTTGCTGGACAAGATTTTAAGAATACACAGGAAGTTATTGCCATGGAAGAATTCAAAAACAGTGTCACTTTGTGAACTCTGTACATCAATACAAAAGATCACACTGAAGAATTTGCAATCACCTTGATCTGGACCAGCATAGTGACTTGTTCACTTCTACATTCTGCTGAGGTCATCAGGATTGTATCTCCCTGCGTTCAGTCAATTCTATTCACTGAAGGAGAAATTAGGAAACACCAGTTGGCATATAATCTTCCAAATGCTATACGCAGTAATACCATTTCGACAATGGGACTAAAGATGTGCGCTCCATTTCCAGCTGCATCTCGAACCAAACATCCAGAACAGTTAGACCAGACATCTCTGCGGAAGTGTGACAAATAATCTGGCTTTGTCCTATCACCACGAAGTGAATAATATCTAACTCCATTAATTGTTGCCCTATTGGTTATTCACTGAACTGATCCACAACTGATGGTCCTGTCATCAGCAGGTGCTAGCAAGTAGTGTCTACTCAACTATAACCTCTTCAATGACGGTGAGAGTAGGTTCAGATAGACACATTTTGTTCCTGACCTTTTTAAGGGCCCTGCACCTACATGGATAAAAGAGATGAACTGTAGAGGTGAGGAGAGAGTGACTGCCCTTTACGTTGAATGAAATTTGCCTGAGTTTTGCATCAAGGCATCCTGACAGTTGTGGATAAACAGGTTAGAGAGTAAAATCAGGCAAGTGGCTAAAGCCGTGCTTGGCAGAGGAAGATGCTTGTGGTCGTTCAAGGTGGTCATCTGAACTCCCAAGTCATCTCTGCAGGAGCTCCTCAGGGTAATGTCGTTAGCCCAAACATTTTTGCCTGTTCCCTCAATAATGTGCCTGGATCAGCATTTTCGCTGATGATTGCAAAATGTTCAGCAACATTCGTGACTCCTCATGACTGAAGCTGTCCCCATCCAAATAGGGTGCACTCTTGACAATAATGAGGATTGGCTTCATTCTGGGAAAGTCAAATTCCAGACACACATGGGGCAATGAATATTCTCAGACATTAAGAATCTAACCATCCTCTGTTGATCGATCTGCACAATACTGACAAGGAAAGGGAGCATATGATTAGAGTCATAGAGTCATACAGCACAGAAACAGACACTTTGGACTAATTCATCCATGCCATACAGATATCCCAACCTAGTCTAGTAGCACTTGCCAGCACCTGGACCATATCCCTCCAAACCCCTCCTATTCATATTCCCATCCAGATGCCTTTTAAATGTTACAATTGTACCAGCCTCCCCCACTTCCTCTGGCAGCTCATTCCGTACATACACCACCCTCTGTGTGGAAAGGTTGCCCCTTAGGTGTCTTTGAAATCTTGCCCTTCTCACCCAAAAGCTAAGCCCTCTAGTTCTGGACTCCCCCACCTCAGGGAAAAGACCTTGTCTATTGGCCCGATCCATGTCCCTCATGCTTTTAACAACACCTATAAGGTCACCCCTCAGCCTCCAACACTCTAGGGAAAATAGCCCCAGCCTGTTCAGCTTCTCCCTATAGGTCAAATCCTCCAACCCTGGCAACATCCTTGTAAATCTTTTCTGAACCCTTTCAAGTTTCACAATATTGTTCTGATAGGAAGGAGACCAGAATTGCACGCAATATTCAAAAAGTGGCCTAACCAATGTCCTGGACAGCTGCAACATGACCTTCCAACTGCTGTACTCAATACTCTGACCAATAAAGGAAAGCATACCAAACACTGCCTTCACGTTCCTATTCACCTGAGACTCTACTTTCAAGGAGCTTTGAATCTGCACACCAAGGTCTCTTTATTCAGCAATACTCTCCAGGATCTTACCATTAAGTGTATAAGTCCTGCTAAAATTTGCCTTCCCAAAATGCAACACCTCACGTTTATCTAAAATCCATGTACCACTTCAGTCCATTGGCCCATCCGATCAATTTCCCATTGTAATCTGAATTAACCTTCTTCGCTGTCCACTACACCTCCAATTTTGGTGTCATCTGCAAACTTACTATGTTCACGTCCAAATCATTTCTATAAATGACAAAGTAGTGAACCCAGCACCGGTCGTTGTGGCACTTCACTGGTCAGAGGCCTTCAGTCTGAAAAACAACCCTCCCCCACCACCCTCTCTCTCTGTCTTCTACCTTCAAGCCACTTCTACATCCAAATGGCTAGTTCTCCAGGTATTCCATGAGATCTAACCTTGCTAACCATGAGAAACCTTGTTGAATGCCTGACTGAAGTCCACATAGATCACATCTACTGTTCTGCCCGCATCAATCCTATTTGTTACTTCGTCAAAAAAACTCAATCAAGTTTGTGAGACATGAGTTCCCACACAAAACCATGTTGACTATCCCTAATCAGTCCTTGCCTTTCCAAATATATGAAAATCCTGTCCCTCAGGATTCCCTCCAACAGCTGCCCACCAACATCGAGCTCACTGGTCTATAGTTCCCTGACTTGTCCTGACCACCCGATTGTTTGCATTTCGAGACTGATGGGTGGACTGTGGTTCATATTGAAGTCGCAGCTCGTTTCTTTGTAATCTGGTTTAAAAGAAGTCCAAAACCCAAAGACAAATGGCAGCTGGTCAGTTCCATGGCAGAAACTGTTACTTAGTTGAACGCCAAGGGATTTGTCCCAGAAATAGTCAACCATCATGGCTGATGGGCAAGGCAGGGAGAGACAATGGGAATTAGGTTGAGGAGGATGTTGGAAGAGAGGAGGGGTGAAACTGGAACAATATTTTAAAAATCTTCATGCTTCTTGCATTGTGAACGTAGATGGCACATTCACTGTAAAGCAGCAGATGGGCATAAATCAGTCTTTATTACTTAATATACACATCCAACATGTATTCCTGATGAAGGGCTTATGCCTGAAACATCGATTCCCCTGCTCCTCAGATGCTGCCTGACCTGCTGTGCTTTTCCAGCACCAAACGCTCGATCCAGACCAACATCCAAAGCGTAACACTGAGACACACACACAGACACACACACACACAGACACACACACACACAGACACACACACACACGAGCTGAACAGCAGCTGCTGGGAGTGAGGCTCTCTCTCTTCCCTACAGTGTACTGGACGTGGACAGAGCTGGCACTGAGACACACGCAAGCTGTTTAGCGCAGGTGGGAATGAACAATTCCCTGTTCCTTGCATTGTATGGGACATAGACAGAGACTGACACTGACACAGAAAGGATCTGCAGCACATCAGATAGCAGTAAATAATTCCAGGGTATTGTTCTTTTAACTCCTCAGTTCCCTGGTTTTCCTTTAGCTTCTCCATCACAACAGGCATCCCTCCCACCTTGGGTCCTGCTGTACAGTTTCCAAGAACAAACTGTTACCTTGGAACTGACACTGTCAATCACTCCCACTACCACTTCCCCACTCTTGAGCTCTCCACCCCGATCTGACCCAGGGGAACGTTAAATTCCTGTCCATCTATTCCACAGATTATCATCCTCTCAGGTGAGTGTTCAGAGGAGTGCAAATATTTTCATCTCTTAGTATTAGAGCCTGACCTGATCCCATATCTCTTAAGACGGTAATTTCTTTCTGTCCTCCTCGCTGTTCTTCCGGAGTAAACTTTACCCACAGAGGTGAAGGTTTTGTAGAGACTGGCCACAAACTCATCACGGAGCCCCTGCTTAGGCTCTGCATTTTCCTGCAGCTCCTTGACTTCTCGTGAGGTTTCCTTTCCTCCTTCCACTAATCCCACTGACTTCCCCTCTCTTACCACATCTTGTCTCTCTGTGCCTTTCTTCAATGACCAGCACTGTGAACCTATGTGTCCCACCCCGTGGCAGTGAGCACACCTTCTCCCAGTGCCCTTCTGAAATCACTGGCATGCTAACTTTCTGTGTCCCACTCCATTACAGTGAAAACAACTGAGGCCTTTCACCTGCTCCCCACTCTCGTGGGTTTTGTTTCTCATCTGTGGTGAACTATTCCCAGTGTAATCCACTCTTTGTTTCGTAGTGAATGATCTCCCCTTCTCCCAATTTCTATGCCTCAGAGAATGAAATCCCTGTCAGAAGATAAATTTTGCCTTGTGCACCATTGCATATTCACCTGTCATCTCTGCCACTTCTCTCACATTTAGAGCTTCCTGTTCATCCACATAGGCACTTACTATCTCTGCAAGTGAGATTTTACAACTCCTCCAGCAGAATAATCTCTTAGAGCTTTATGTGCCTTGTCTATTTTTCAGACCACAACCATCTCTCAAAATTGCTGTGTTTAATTCTTTCGAGCTTGTCATCAGTCTGACCTGGTTCCTTTTTTATGTTTCTGAACCTATGTCTATACACGCCTGTTCCCACTTCAGAAGCACTCAAAACAGCCTGTTTGACATCTGCATAGTCTCTTGACCCCTCATCTGACAGCGCTGCAAACTTGTCACGAGCTCTGCCACAAGAGAAAGGCTTTAGATGTCATATACATGGACTTCATCAAGGCATTTGATAAGGTTTCTGATGGTAGGCTGATGGTAAAAGTAAAGGTCCAAGGGATCCAGAGTATGGTAGCTAGATGGACAGGGAACTGGCTGGGCAACAGGAGACAGAGTACTAGTGGAAGGGAGTGTCTCAAAGTGGAGGACTGTGACCAGTGGTGTTCCACAGGGATCCATGCTGGGAACGCTGTTTTTTGTGATATACGTAAATGATCTGGAGGAAGGTGTAAGTGGTCTGATTAGCAAGTTTGCAGATGACACTAAGATAAGCAGACAGTGAAGGGGACTGTCAGAGAATACAGCGGAATATAGATAAGTTGGAGAGTTGGGCAGAGAAATGGCAGATGGAGTTCAATCCGGGCAAATGCGAGGTGATGCATTTTGGAAGATCCAATTCTAGAGTGAACTGTATGGTAAATGGAAAAGCCCTGGGGAAAATTGATGTACAGAGAGATCTGGGTGTTCAGGTTCATTATTCCTGGAAAGTGGCAACGCTGGTCGATAGAGTGGTCCAGAAGGCATATGGCATGATTTCCTTCATCAGACAGAGTATTGAGTACTAGAATTGGCAGGTCATGTTACCGTTGTATAAGACTTTGGTTCGGCCACATTTGGAATACTGATACCCAGGCAACCCCAGCTCAAGCTTGTCTGACAATTAGAACATAGAACATAGAACAGTACAGCACAGAACAGGCCCTTCAGCCCACGAAGTTGTGCCGACCAATGATTCTCATGTATGCACCCTCAAATGTCTGTGACCATATGCATGAACAGCAGTCTCTTAAATGTCCCCGATAACCTTGCTTCCACAACTGCTGCTGGCAACGCATTCCATGCTTTCACAACTCTCTGTGCAAAGATTCCTGAAGAAGGGCCTGTGCCCGAAACGTCGAATCTCCTGTTCCCTGGATGCTGCCTGACCTGCTGTGCTGTTCCAGCAATAAAGTTTCAACTTTGATCTCCAGCATCTGCAGACCTCACTTTCTCCTCTCTGTGCAAAGAACCCTCCTCTGACATCCCCTCTATACTTTTGTCCAACCAGCTTAAAACTATGACCCCTCGTGTTAGTCATTTCTGTCCTGGGAAATAGTCTCTGGCTACTGACTCTATCGATGCCTCTCATTATCTTGTAAACCTCAATTAGGTCCCCTCTTCTCCTCCTTTTCTCCAATGAAAATGGTCCGAGCTCAGTCAACCTCTCCTCATAAAAAAAGGCCTCCAGTCCAGGCAGCATCCTGGTTTACCTCCTCTGAACCCTCTTCAAAGCATCCACATCTTTCTTATAATAGGGTGACCAGAACTGGATGCAGTATTCCAAGTGCGGTCTAACCAAAGTTTTATAGAGCTGCAACAAGATCTCACAACTCTTAAACTCAATCCCCCTGTTAATGAAAGCCAAAACACCATATGCTTTTTAACAAACCCTATCAACTTGTGTGGCAACTTTGCGGGATTATTTTATTTAGATTCCATATAGTTTGGAAATAGGCCATTTGGCCCAACAAGTCTACACCAACCCTCTGATGCATCTGACATAATGGGCAATTTAGCATGGCCAATTCAGCTAATCTGCACATCTTTGGATTGTGGGAGGAAACTGGAGCACCTGGAGGAAACCCACGCAGACGGGGAGAATGTGCAAACTGCACACAGACAGTCGCCTGAGCTGGAATCGAACCCAGAGCCAGCGTGCCGCCCAATAAGGCTTCTGAGGCATGACCTGTCCCTCACAAGACCATGCTGACTATCTTTAATCAAACAATGTTTTTCCAAATAGTCATAAATCCTATCTCTCAGAATCCTTTCCAGTAACTTGCTTACCATAGA
>NC_057742.1:42337135-42340098 GCF_004010195.1 Chiloscyllium plagiosum
TTCCTTTTGACAAGAAGCTCCACCGCTCTCGTCATCCAAGGTTCCTTTATCTTACCCCTTCTTGCCTGTCTCAGAGGGACATATTTATTCATCACTCGCAACAACTGTTCCTTAAACAGTCTCCACATGTCTATAGTGGAACAATTGCTCCCAGTCCATGCTTCCCAACTCATGTCTAATCGCATCATAGTTTCCTCTTCCCCAATTAAATATCCTCCCATTTTTGCCTAATCCCCTCCTTCTCCATAGCTATGTAGAATGTGAGGCAGTTGTGGTCACTATTACCAAAATGCTCTCCCACCACAAGATCTGATACCTGCCCCGGCTCGTTTCCGAGCACTAAGTCTAGAATTGCAGCACCTTTTCCTTGTTCACCTTTTTTAAAACTCCCAAAGTCACTTCTTCCATCCCAGAATACATTTACTAACTGAAATGGACATTTCTCTCACTTTTAATCGAACCAGAAATTAAACAGGTTTTCTTAACTATGTTTTATTTTGTTTTTTGACATTTAAGATACTAAATCTACAAGTGTGTTTAAATCTGCTGGGACCTTCCATTATCTAAAACTGTTCAACCCTCTCCAAATCCATCCAGATCCTGGACCTGATCATCCAGATCTGAGTTCCTTTAAAACCTGTCCAAAACCCAGGCCCAGTGTAGAGGTGACCACACTATTATCAGGGAATTCAGATCGAGTGAAGTGCAGATGAAATGCTGCTTGATGCAGAAGATATGTGTGGGATCATGGACACTGAACAGAGAGGGAGTTAATGGGCAGTTGTTACAGGGGAACCTGCAGTGAGGCTGTGGGGATCTGTTGAGAGTGATGAAGGAGGGGGCCATGTTTTCACGGAGGGAATGGTCCCTGCAGAAGGCTGACAACAGAGGCACCTGAATAGAGCATCAAACATAGAACATGACAGAGCAGTACAGGCCGTTCGGCCCTCAATGTTTTGGCAACCTGTAAAACCAACCTGAAGCCCACCTAACCTACAGTATTCCATTTTCAGTCGTATGTTTATCCAATGACCATTTAAATGCCCTTAATGAGTTTTGAGAAGGTTTGTAGCTCAGGTTGAGTAAGTTTGCTCACTGAGCTGGAAGGTTCATTGTCAGCCGTTTAGAAAGGTTTAGAATCCTTTTCTAAGCCAGACTGCCTCATACAGGACATGGATGATCTATTAAAGACCACCATTAGAGAGAAGAAGAACACCTCACATTATTGACAGAATTATTGGCCATGTTACCCCCCTTAGGCTTCAAATGATAATCCCTAAAAAAGGCCCAGATCATGAAAACAAGTCTCCTCCTCAGGCACCACTATTGCTCATGGTAAGCATCAGGTTGAACAGAAGCTCATCGGGACCATCACCACATTACCCTGACCCACAGATGCTCACACACTGTGCTCCTTGCTGAGAGTGGTTGGGTATTGCTGCAGCCATATCGATGGCTTCACAACAAAGGCTGCTCCCCGTGTTAAACAGGGACACCACGTGGAATTGGACTGAGCAACACAGCCAGACAGTGTTGGAACGTAAACAAGGCTTGGCCCAGACACCAACCCCACACATCCTGGATCCTGACTCCCCCTTTGTGCTAGAAATCACTGCCACTGACTCTCCAATAGCTATTTCTGTTAAACAGACCAATACTGAAGATCACAAGGTGGTCCAAAGCTCTGACCCTGACTTCCAACAGATCTCCCAGGGGAAGTAAGTCAACAAATACAAACATTGGCAAACTAACCTTCCACTAAACAATGGCCTCCATCTGAATAAGTATCCCTTTAGGGTCCACAACCAAATTATCTCCCAGTTCCATGATACCCACAGCCCCCAAGGCAGAGACACTCCTGGAGATAAAATTAAGCCTCATGTTGGTGGTCTGTGTTAGACAAAGTCAGACATTACATTGACACCTGCCTCGATTGTACAGAGACCAACCCTCACTGTGATAGTAATAAAGCATACTTGGCACACATTACTAGGAGAGGGACCTTGGCCTAACCTCCAAAATGGACTACACTGGCTCCCTGCCCATCTGTCCTGGTGGCATTAACTGCATCTTGGTTATTTCTGACACCTTCACTCAGTGGGTCAAAGCATTTCCCACACGGACAAACACTGCCAAGATCACAGCCAAAGTCCTGACAAATATTTACAAGATGGTGCTTACCTCACAGCATAGAGTCAGATCAGGGTACCCATTTCACATCCAGTTCATGCAGGAAGGCACGCCTCTGGTTGGTGTTACTCACATTTCACGTTGCCTACCACCCACAATCCAGTAGGTTGGTAAAATGTATGAACCCCCCACACTCTTGGAGTTAATATAGACAATAGACAATCAGTGCAGGAGTAGGCCATTCAGCCCTTCGAGCCTGCACCGCCATTCAATATAATCATGGCTGATCATTCCTAATCAGTATCCTCTTCCTGCCTTGATCTCCATAACCCTTGATTCCACTATCCTTGAGAGCTCTATCCAACTCTTTCTTAAATGAATCCAGAGACTGGGCCTCCACTGCCCTCTGGGGCAGAGCAATCCACACAGCCACCACTCTCTGGGTGAAGAAGTTTCTCCTCATCTCTGTCCTAAATGGTCTACCCCGTATTTTTAAGCTGTGTCCTCTGGTTCGGCACTCACCCATCAGCGGAAACATGTTTCCTGCCTCCAGAGGGTCCAATCCTTTAATAATCTTATATGTCTCAATCAGATCCCCTCTCAGCCTTCTAAACTCAAGGGTATACAAGCCCAGTCGCTCCAGTCTTTCAGCATAAGGTAGTCCCGCCATTCCAGGAATTGACCTCGTGAACCTACACTGCACTCCCTCAATAGCCAGAATGTCTTTCCTCAAATTTGGAGACCAGAACTGCACACAGTACTCCAGGTGTGGTCTCACCAGGGCCCTATATAGGTGCAGAAGAACCTCTTTGCTTCTATACGCAATCCCTCTT
>NC_057742.1:42342713-42353023 GCF_004010195.1 Chiloscyllium plagiosum
TATTTCACTCAACCTTACAGCATGATACCTTTCTGAGTCTTCTGCCTCATTGATACAGTTTCTTGACTTCTCTTGTTCTAACTTTCCCTTCAATTTCCTTTTTAAACATCCAGTTTGTCCCCTCCCCCCCGCTACTTAGTTTAAATGTAGCGGTGTTGCAGTAGAAAACCTGCCTGCAAGAATGCTGGTCCCTCATCTATTAAGGTGCAAACCGTCTCTCTTGTAGAATTTATGCTTACCACAAAATATACCCCAGTGATCCAAGAACTTAAATCCTTGCTTCCTGCACCAGTTCCCCAGCCACACGTTCAAGTCCATTATCTCCCTGTTTCTGGCCACACCAGTCCGAGGAACTGGAAGCAAACCGGAGATAACCACCTTGGACGTCCTGCTTTTCAGCCTTCTTCCTAGCTCTCTGAAGTCCCGCTGTAGTTCCTCCTCTTCTTCCCGACATCATATGGTCAACTGCACAGAATAGCACAACATGGGATGTAATACTGCCCTTTGTATTCTTGTGGGTCAGAAACTGGACCCCCCTCCAGGCCACACTTTCCAGTGACAGGCCGAGACAAAGGTGTTGAAGCCCCTGCTGGGAGCGGACCTGTCAGAATCTGGTTCCGACTCCCTTGTACTGCAAGCTGCTGCCTGCTCTCTCCTGGAAAACATCAAGCCCACACAAATGGCTGCAGCTGTTAGAATCGGGACTTAACAAAACCAGAGTCGGGTTGATGTGAAAGTGCATTCTTCGGATGATGTTGGACAGGTCTTGCTCCAAGTGTACCAACCTGAATCTTTCCATGTTCCCAGATTTTCTGGATCCAGCTCCATTATTGAAGAAGTCAGGCCCTGTGTCTATAACCTCCTGCTGGATCCGAATAAAATGGGCTGCTACCTCAGTCAGATGAAGGCCAATTCCCCAGAGAGCAGTTCTCATCGTCCCTTCCATGTGCTTTTAGACAATATACCCCAGTACAGGCCTCATGAGGAGTCGTTCCAACAACACCTCAGGGATGACCACTGCGATGAACCCTCTCCGGATACCCCGGGACTGAGTGGGGTAACGCACTCCCTCCCCAGTGACAGCCCAGCCCAGCCCCTCCCCCACTGCCCAGGATACAGAGTCATCAACAGGGAGGCTGCAGCACCAAAGACACAGGGGACAGGAGCTCCTTTCCTCATTCCCAATGGGGATGGCCCAATAAAGTTCAGACAATCCAGATATGGAGGGTGAGCCACCCTGCACGTTGTCTAATAAACCATCCCACTGCATCCTGCACACAGGGCACAATTGTTCTAGAACCCCTTGTGGGTTTTGTTTTTAGTTTTACAAAAAGGGAGTCCAGGAATGGATAACAATTTAGAAAAACGTAACAATTCTGTAATGTAAAGTAGAACACCATTGTCAGATAGTGGACCAAGATACTTACAGAAATTACTCTTTTATAACAAGACAGTACACTGGAACCGAGACTTCAAAACAATGAGACAACCCTTCGAGCGTTTATTGTGTATTATATGCCTTATAATAAGGAGTGTCTCAAAATGTAGCGTGAACATAAAGGATAAAGCTGTACTCAGGATACATGTGGTACAACACACCAGATACTGCGGTGGGTGTAAATGGGATCCTCTAGGTCCACCCTGTGAAAGTCAGTGGGATTTGGGTGTAACCATAAGCTGATAGTGCACAGGAAGCCCAATGGGAGACCCACATTGTGTTGTAGGAGTGTGGGGCGGCTCACAGATACTTGGTGGGATTTCTTTGAGAATGGGTGTCTGGGAGTGGTCATAGCCAGGACAGAGGGGGGGGTGGGGGGGGGGGGTCAGAGTTAGAATGGCAATGCCCCAAGGAACTCCAGCAGGTTGAATTCCTCTAGTATGACACTCCAAACTGGCTAAGACCAGCAGTGAAGGCTCCGCCCAGCTTGTCCCACCCACACACACACTCACACCCCGAGCCTTCCCAATGGATAAGTAATTACATCCACAGGTAAAATCCTGTTTCACAATATTCACCATCAGCTAATGCCAGGGAGAAGAGATACATCAGGGATACAGTTACTGGAGTGGGTTAAAATGCTGACATTCCACCTAAACCATAGAACAATGGGATGACATACAGCGAAAGAGGAGGGATAACCCAGACCAGCAGCTGATAGACAAAAAGAGAAGGGAGCTCCTTAATGATCTGGCCACTGCTGACAGGGCAGGAGTATCAATGGGCACACCCCACAATTTGGAAAATAAAAGAACTCAGGATCTTGATCCAATGAGTCAAATGAGCTCGAGGATTAGATACAGAAACAGAAGACCAGGGAGAAGAGGAGGAACAGCTGTACAAGTCTTCGCTAACAATGGATACATAACAGCCTCATACACTGATGCCTAGCAGACAAACACCAAGATGACACTGTACTCCCCAACACAGTGACCCCCCCTGCCCTATATTAGAAACATCTCAGGACTGATTATGAAACTCCTGCATCGTCTGGGAATAATGAAAGTACACAAAAACCAACAGCCACACTTCACCAGCTACTATCCAGGACAAAGGGCCCCAAACTCACAACATGCAGGACCAATGCAATATATAAAACACCATGCAGCAACTGAGAGAAACATTACATAGGACAAATGGGCAGGAAACTCACCACCGTAATATACGACCATCAGCTTGCAATAAAATAACCAGTTCTCCCTTTGGCAGTGTGTATTGACGTATGAAGGACACCAAGTGCAGGTCTACAAGAAAACAAGTTCTTCCACATAAACCTGTTGGACTATAACCTGGTGTTGTGTGAAGTGATCATGCCTGCAGGTTGGCAAAGGCAGCCTGATTGAAACAAGCTACAAGGACTCCTGTTACATGACAACTTAACACTGTAGACTTCAGACATGCAGGGAGATGGGACAGAACCAGCAAATACTTCTGATTTCCACAGAACCTTATTATCTTTTTATTTGCAATATGCAGTAAGTTCCCTTTCTGTTTGGCCCATGTGTTGTTTGTCCTCAGCCCAAAACATGTAGGCGGGATGGGCATTCATGTTCATTTGGGGTATTTAAATCTGTGCCCCAGCTGTTCTGGAGATTCTTCCGGATTTCTTGTCCACACTTGGACATTGTTATTTGACATGCATGGACATAGCAAAAACGATGTGGGATATTTCATTTGTGGAGTGTATTCAAAGGGAAATGGAAAATAAATGAGATGAGTTATTGAATCTCTTCTGCATTATCTTGTTGTCTAATCAAACAAGCCACATTATAGGAAGGATGTGGAAGCATTGGAAAGGGTGCAAAGGAAATTTACGAGGATGTTGCCTGGTATGGAGGGGAAGGTCTTATGATGAAAGGCTGAGGGACTTGAGGCTGTTTTCGTTAGAGAGAAGGTGGTGAAGAGGTGATTTAATAGAGGCAAACAAGATCAGAGGGTTGGATAGGGTGGACACTGTGAGCCTTTTTCCTCAGAAGGTGACAGGTAGCACAAGGGGACATAGCTTTAAACTGAGGGGTGATATATATATATATATAGGACAGATGACAAAGGCAGGTTCTTTACTCAGTAGTAAGGGTGTGGAATTCCCTGCCTGCAACAGTAGTGGACTTGCCAACTTTTAAGGGCTTTTAAATGGCCATTGGATAAACATATGGTTGATGTTGGAATAATGTAGGATGGATGGGCTTTAGATTGTTGCGACCTGTGAAACCATGGAGGGCCAAAGGGCCTGTAATATGCTGTAATGTTCTATGTTCTCAGAGCAGGTCAGAGACTAGGAATACTCCGATAAGTAACGCAACTCCTGACACCCCGAAGACTATCCACAATCTACAAGGCACAAGTCAGGAGAGTGATGGAATACTCCCCACTTGCCTAGAGAGAGGTGCAGCTCCAACAACACAAGAAGCTTGACACCACATCTACATTCAATCCTTCCACCAACAGCGCTAGGTAGCAGCAGTGTGTACTATCTACAAGATGCACTGCAGAAATTCACCAAAGATCCTTAGACAGCACCTTCCAAACCCACAACCACTTTCATCTGGAAGGACAAGGGCAGCTGGTACTCAGGAACAACATCCTTTGCAAATTCCTTTCCAAGCCAATCACCACCCTGACTTGGAAAAATACTGCTGCTCCTTGACAGTCATTGAGTCAAAGTCCTGGAATTCCCTCCCTAATGGCATTGTGGGTCAACCCACAGCAAATGCACTGCAGCTGTTCAAGGCGGCAACACACCGCTACCTTCTCAAGAGCAAATAGGAACGGGCTATTAATGCTGGCCAGCCAATGAAGCCCAAGTCCCACAAATGAATCAAATAAAAAATTAACTGGGACAACATTCCCATACTGGGACAGGCAAAAAAGAAAAACAAGCTCAGGAATTCCTGAAGGCCTAGTATTTATCCACTGGTGCCATAAACAAGCCTGTTAAATTAGACCAGGAGAAAGTGAGGTCTGCAGATGCTGGAGATCAAAGTTGAAACTTTATTGCTGGAACAGCACAGCAGGTCAGGCAGCATCCAGGGAACAGGAGATTCGACGTTTCGGGCACAGGCCCTTCCTCAGGAAATTCCTGAGGAAGGGCTCAGGAATTCCTGAAGGCCTAGTATTTATCCACTGGTGCCATAAACAAGCCTGTTAAATTAGACCTCCAACTACAGACCATGATAGTACAAAACTGGAAATAGAAGCACCAGTCATCACAGACAGAAGAGTGTAAATTCTAGACAGATCACAACAACAGCTCTTCATCCGGAGGCAACACAGCGCTCAAGATATCAACCAGAAGGGGATTAAAAGTTCAAATAATCAACCGTCTCAGTGATCCGGCAACGACTCCTGCCGAAGAATAGGCTAGCCACCACTTAGTTACCATACTGGAGGGTCACACCAAGACAAGTAACCAGATCATCCAGGGCCCAATCAGGGATAACGGTGAGCATCAAAACTGCCCCCTGTGCAGGGAAACACAGGAACTGGATGATTGAATAGCTGAGGGAGAACCAAGGGAAGGTGCCATCCTGGATTAGTAATGAGCAGCTTGGACATTCATTCTGAGAGAGAACCCATACTAACATCTCTCAGAAGGAGAAAGTGAGGACTGCAGATGCTGGAGATCAGAGCTGAAAAATGTGTTGCTGGAAAAGCGCAGCAGGTCAGGCAGCAACCAAGGAGCAGGAATTTTGAAGAAGGGCTTATGCCCGAAACGTCAATTCTCCTGCTCCTTGGATGCTGCCTGACTGCTGCGCTTTTCCAGCAACACGTTTTTCAGCTAACATCTCTCAGAGTCAGTCACAGCTCACCAAGATGTGGTTTGCTGACAGCTGCAGGGACAGAGAGACACTGGGCTTGGGGCCTGGGACTCCAATTATTCCATGGGACAAAGTTGGTCTGAGGACCTTTGAAGTCAAAAAATATTGGAAGTTATTGGATAGATTACCATAACACCGTCCCATACATGATGGGAGAGAGAGAGGGGACAATGGACAGAGAGCACTCACAAATAAACCATACCATTGTTTGCTGCTAACCTGTACATCCTAAAGAACATGCTGTCTGTGGTTTTAAAACAGAGCAATATAAACTGCATTCTCGAAGCTAGGATCTCTAGAGGGAAGTCACACAGATCTCTCTCAGCATTGAGGGAGAATCATGGATAACATCCTCATTTGATGACTATCAATATGGGGATTCCACCAGCAATATCATAGACACTACCTTATCATTCAATCCCCACATTCCTGCTCGCACAGGCTAAGAGTTAACGGACATACAGGAGAGACCAGTGAGACCCATCATGAACTAGGAGATTTCCAGAAGTTGTTTGAGAAATATGACATTCATCACACTGAAGTTGGATGAAGTCCAAACACAATTAACAAATGCCCAAACTGTCATCCACGTGTTACAGCATTCCCAAAAAAACTACTGGATTAAGATTCCAAATTCGTGCGCTGACTTTTGGAACTCAGGTACAAATATTTGGATCCATCCACGAAGTTTAAAAGAAAACTTCACGTGTTTTTACTGCAATAAAGGAGGACACAAAGTCAGTGTCAGTGGTTTAAAAAGAAAGCACCAGTAAGATGGATGTCAGAAAACAGGGTCAGGGTTTGGTAAAGTGATACAACAAAGCACTGCTGAAACTAAAGAGCTGGAAAACAGACTGGTCAGCAGTTGTTGAACTTTTTTTGAAGAATTTGCTTGTGGGTAAAGTTTACTGCCTTGTACCAGGTGGTGGTGTAGGTAAAGAAATCAAGATTTTATGGAAAGCAGAAGCAATTCAATCATTGGAGGAGAGATAAGAGGATATGTCATTCAAGAGGAGTATAGGCAGAAAGCTGGTAAGGTGAGGGATTCAAGGAGGGGAGAGCAAAGCAATGATCCATTATATAACAGGGGAGATTGGAGAGTCTAGTGAGAATAGAAGTGGTGGGAGTAGTGATAGAGAAATTCTGCTCACAGTCTATCCTTGGCAATGATACAGCTGGGAGGGCTGCCTTCTGTGATTGTAACACTAGTGGAAAATCAGGCAATTGGAGGTATTGCCTGAGGATATTTTTAATTCAGAGAAGTTAACTGAATTACAAAGATGGAAAGATAAAGCATTTTTATCAAAAAGCATGCACAGAATCTGAGCATATCCCAGAACATTACTACCTTAAAAAGGAAAGTTTTGATGAGGAAATGGAGATGTATACATATTCAGGCAGTGAGCCCTGGTGATAACGTTTTTTTAACGACACGCTGCTCCTGTTTATTGACCGTGACGGCTTGGAGGTCACCCTCAGGACACTGCCTGTCTTTTACCAGGACCTGATCATGGTCTGGACCCACCCACTGTCAGGGGGTAGTGGCTATCATTTGCGTGTACCCCTTCTCAGATGGAATTTCACATTGGCCCCAGGATCCCGTACCTAACTCTGGGAGCCTGTACCCAACAACCTGGGCCACCTCCAAAACATGTTGTGTCTTTTAGAGAAACAAAATGGAAGACCATGTACAGACTGCTGCTGCACACCGTCCACCACTTCTCCACCCACATCCCAGACACGCCTTGGTGTGTCTATTCCCCACCGGGGGGGGCTGGGAAGATCCTCAGTGGAGAGCTCCTTCCCTTTTCCTTCGAGGATCTGCGTTGGAGGGTGTTACACACAGCAGTCCCATGTAACTGCAGGTTGCAATGGTTCACAGTGAGAGATTCGCAATTATCTGTCTCTTCACTAAACCACTCCAGCACGTTATATTTGCTCATTCATAAATCCCTACTATAACACTGTCTCATTCATAAATCCCCGGTTTGGTAATATATTTTACTTTGACACGATAAACCAAATTAAAACAACCCATTACCACAGTTAATGGGGTTCAGCAGAAGCCCACAGGGTAGGAAAGAACAAAAGGAGTGAATTAATTGAATCAGGGAAACGTCATTCGATAAGAATCAATGTTTTCAGTTGCAACAATAGTGATAAAAGGGAACTAAAGAGAGCAGGTAGGAGTGACCATCGAACACAGTAAAACCCCTTTGAGCATGTAGGAGGGGCATTGGCAGAGCATTTACACGTTTGGTCTAAACCACATCACTGACAGACCCGATTTGACAAGTCCCTGTCTGAATGGGTCAGTTTGAAGTTCTTTAGGAGATTAAACAAACAAACCACAAAGAAAATCATTTCAATGAACTGATAACGGCTTCTTATAAATGTTAGGCCCATTAATGAGCTGTTGTTATGACCTGGTTTACAAAAGCCCCTTCCACTCAATGCTGTAGCTTCTGCTCAGAAACCTGTACAGCAAATTCTCCAAATAAAGACACTGACAGCCATTTTACCATCTCTCTCTGTCTCACTCTCTCTGGTTCACTGTCTCAGAACGTCAACAATAGCCTCCCAGCCCAACTTTGTTTTGTGGTGCTGTGGAGTCTGTGGGCCATGTGTGTATTGGGTGTAACACATTTACATTCTTTAGGTGGTTTGAAGAACTCTGGTTTCTTGTTGCACCTCAGCCCCATGCTCCTGATCTTTGGGCACTTGGTGAGGAGCAGGGAGGGTAGGTCAGAGGATCTCCATGTGGACCTGCTCCTGGGCCTGGTCAAACTGGCCATAAACAGGTCCAGGCAGCAGGCCGTGGAGGGGGTCGTTAGGGCCAAGTGCCTGCCCGTTCTGTGCCTACGTTTGTGCCCAGGTGTCCCTGGAGAAGGAGCACTGGTGTCTCCCACTCTCAACGCATTTAGGGAGAGGTGTGCACTACAGGGAGTGATGTGAACTGTACACAATTCCATCTGAACTCGGTCCCTACTCCCCTCCTCACTTCTTTCACATAAGCATTGCCCCTCCCAGGCTGCACAAGTTACTAGTTCCCTGACACATGGGGGTTTCCTGATGGTGGATGAGTGCACATAAAATAAATGTGTTTTTACAAGACCCTGCACTTACACACGACAGGCTGTGCTGAGAGAGAAATAAGTCCTATCATTATGCAGCAGAGTGGGGGTAGCAAAATAAAATAACCATAAACAGGAGTGTCATCATTCTCTGGACTGGCTGGCCACAGACACTGTCCTGTGAGGGAAGTTCCTAGGGGACAGAGACATTGACACAAGGCTGTACTGCTGCTCCCTGGGCACCAACCATGAGCTGTCACTGTCGCTGGTCCCACTGCGTAGGCCCTGCCCTGGGCTCCTACTGCCTGTGGCCGGTCTCTGCTGCCTGGGGCCTACCAGCTGGACTGGACTGTCACAGGCTAAACTACTGCATAGGCTCTGCTGACACAGGACCCTGTGTCCTTTCTGTTCTGCCTGGGCCTGTTATGTATGGACTGGTGCTGCTGCCACAAACCCAAACTACTACCCCTCAGAGGGTGTGGCAGCATGGGCATCCCCCTGCCTCTTGGTTACTGTCCCCAACCGTGGCCCCCCCCCACCCACACTTCAGTCTCCTTCCCTGAACCACAGCTATCCTCAAGGCAAAGAACCTGTCACCCCTTCAGCTCCTCAAAGGGCTGAAGGACCCGGCCTTGAACCACATTTACCTCCTTCCAATGACAGGTCTTTATTTGCCTAGCTTGGGAGGGTGCAGCCCCTGGCCCCCTCACTACGCTCCGTGATGACAGGGGTATGGCCCCCTCACTGCGCCCTGTGATGGCAGGGGTATGGCCCCCTCACTGCTCCCTGTGATGGCAGGGGTATGGCCCCCTCACTGCACTCCATGACGGGGCGGCCTACTGCACCTTCTGGACTGTGTGCAGTGTCACTTGTTTAAGGAGGTGGGGCATAGGAGGAGGAATCACCCACCCTGAAGGTCACCAAGGCTACACCAGGGGCTGCAAGTGCCACTGCCACCCCCAAACCCCCTGCCACCTAGAGTAACACCAGGAGACCCACAAACAGGGCCCAAGCCTGAGGTCACTGGTACTGCAGCCTTTAGTGAGGGTGGGGGAGGGGAGGTCAGGCCAAAAAGGTGGTGCAGAGTAAAACCAAACACAGAGGCTACCCCCAGATGTATCTCCTTGTGCCCCCAACACATCCAGACTCAGCCCCGGCCTTCCCAACCCCGGCAGGGGAAACACAAGCTCTGGAATGACCGGCTCCAAACACCATCCTGTGGGAATCAGTGTCGGGATCCTGCTCCCACGACTAGGCCCTAGCCTGCCCAGGCTGATGGTGTTGGGACAAATCCTAAGGTTGGCAGGGGAAAGGAAGCTACTATCATGACCAGGTAGTGCCACTTCCTGCAGGGGGAGGATATCCCTGTCACCAGGGGAAGACCCTGCTCCCTCTATTAGCCTGGGATGTGCCCACGGCATCACCTGCCTCTCCTTTACTGCAGCCTGACCTTCCTGGAGCAACATGTTGCTGAAGGATGTTAAGTGACGGGCTGTAACCATCTGTCAACATGAGCAACAGGTCTCTCAGCAGGTCATAACTGCTGGATGAGGATGTTACTAGAGATGGTCTAGATCTCAAACCAGTCTGGTACAGGAGGGCTGGCTCTCAATTGCATCAACAAATAATTGGCCAGTTTTTTTTTTAAATCTGAAGAGGTACACAGATTATATTGATAACTTAAGGGCTCAGTAAAGAAAGTAAATGTTAAATTCAGCAAGTATTGATATAGAACATAGAACATAGAAGAATACAGCGCAGTACAGGCCCTTCGGCCCTCGATGTTGCGCCAATCCAAGCCCACCTAACCTACACTAGCCCACTATCCTCCATATGCCTATCCAATGCCCGCTTAAATGCCCATAATGAGGGAGAGTCCACCACGGCTACTGGCAGGGCATTCCATGAACTCACGACACG
>NC_057742.1:42359354-42363531 GCF_004010195.1 Chiloscyllium plagiosum
TTTACAAAATTATGAGGGGCATGGATAGGATAAATAGGCAAAGTCTTTTCCCTGGGGTCGGGGAGTCCAGAACTAGAGGGCATAGGTTTAGGGTGAGAGGGGAAAGATATAAAAGAAATCAAAGGGGCAACTTTTTCACAAAGAGGGTGGTACGTGTATGGAATGACCTGCCAGAGGATGTGGTGGAGGCTGGTACAACTGCAACATTTAAGAGGCATTTGGATCGGTATATGAATAGGAAGGCTTTGGAGGGATATGGGCCGGGTGCTGGCAGGTGGGACTTGATTGGGTTGGGATATCTGGTCGGCATGGATGGGTTGGACCGAAGGGTCTGTTTCCATGCTGTACATCTCTATGGCTCTATGCCTTTTGATAAACATCATTCTGTAAAAATCTGAGGCAATTTCTTTGGTTGACTGCAAATTTTCACTGATGATACCTAGCATGGTGACATCACATCTGAGAACAAATTTACCAGTGCAGCAAGCAACCTGAACAGTACAAAACGTTACTGAAACCCTCCAAGATAAAACTTGTTGCAGTGCCATATGAGATGAGAGATTTGAAGAGCTTACCAGACAACTGGATAGCAAATCATTACAGGAAGCAGTAGATACAGTTCATCAATTTTATGGCCATTTTGACGAGAAAGTGGACAAGCAGTAGACTGGTGGAACACAGCAAGCCAGGGAGCATCAGGAGGAGGAGGAGAGGTCAATATTTCAGGTAGAACCCTCCTTCATTTTGAAGGGGAGGGCGGAGTGATGGGGATGATGCTGGTACGATGGCAGTGTCACTGGACTCGCAACCCAGCAGGCTCAGCTACTGCTCTGGGAACATGGATTCAAATACTGTGTCTTGGCAGGCCAATGGATTTTCAGCTGACAAGTCAGGAATGTAAAGCTGGTCTGAGGACTGGGGACCGAGACAACAAATGTTCAGCAAGCCTCTAGTTTACACACAGCTTTCCAAGGAAAACAATCTACTGTCTCTACCTGGTCTGGGTCTGCATGTGACTCCAGATTAGATTAGATCACCTACAGTGTGGAAACAGGCCCTTCGGCCCAACAAGCCCATACCGACCCACTGAAGCGCAACCCACCCAGATCCATTTACCCCTTCACCTAACACTACAGGCAATTTAGCACGGCCAAATCACCTAACTTGCACATTTTTGGACTGTGGGAGGAAACCGGAGCATCCGGAGGAAACCCACGCAGACACGGAGAGCATGTGCAAAGTCCACACAGACAATTGCCTGAGGCAGGAATTGAACCTGGGTCTCTGACACTGTGAGGCAACAGTGCTGACCACTGTGCCACCATGCCACCCACAGTCCAGATCAACAGCAACATGGCTGACTCTGAACAGACTTCAACATTGAACTGAGCAGCTTACTGGATGAGGGATATTAGGGGTGGTAACAAACACCAGTGTTCTCAATAATACCCACATCCCAGAAAAAACAAACATTGACTACAAGAAATTAATTTGAAATTAAACCTCAAATCCTTCCACAAGGAAAGGCATTACATGGAGATTGTTATAAAATGGAATTGGTCTACAGACACAGTCACAAAACCCCATCCTGCACGGTCACTAGTGAAGACCCCAGTGGCCCTGAAGTATGTACTTGGCCTCTCTCCACTCACTTTGAAGTCAGTCCCACTGGAGAGCCGACGACAGGATTTTAAACATGGTCACACTTGGTCGTCAGTGTGGTCTAATATTGCGATAGCTCAGAGGATGCTTTATTCAGAAAGCCATCTGCTTTGTATAACACGGGAGTGTTCCATCAGTTTAATGGAATGAAGAGCAATGTTCCATTTGCATCTCCGTTATTTTCAGAGGCTGGTGCACATATGGAATGAGCTGCCAGAGGGAGTGGGAGAGGCAGATACATCATTTAAAGACAGGTCCATGAATAGGGAAGGCTCACAGGGATATGGGCCAAATGCAGGCCTGTGGGACAAGTTCAGATCGGGAAACCTGGTCAGTATGGACGGGTTGGACCGAAGGGTCAGTTTCTGTGCTGACTCCAGCCTCCTGGAAACGACTCAGCAGCATCTCAGTGGTACATGAGAATTTACCCAGCATGCCAATCCCAGTCAATGCCCATCTCCCTGTCCTAGACTGACAGGTGAGGCAATGGTGGTATAATGGTAGTGTTACTGAACCAGTAATTCACAACTCCATGGAGCTCTAGCCCCTACCCTGTTCCAGAAGGACATTTGGAAATGATTGAAGAAAATTTAGGTATGCAATCAGTTCAGCAAATCAAACACCTTGGAGTTGCTAAGGAGGTTATTCAATGACCTGCCTATAATCCCATACAGATATTGAAGAACAATTAACTCCAGGAGAAGAATTAATCAGTTAAAAAGGACCCAGAAACAAGAGCTGGGGCTCAGAACATGGAATCATTGACTCAAGGAGAAACAACTTCAGGGAAAAGGGAGGAAAGCAGACCATGGAAGGTGGTCACGGAGGACTAGTAAGAGAAGGCAGAAAGAGGACATCAATAGTGTTGCCTGGAAACATTTGGCTAAGAAATCCCATTAAAGAGACTCAAATACTGAATAACAATAGGAGATAATGTACCCAGTAAACTCTGGGGCACTGACTGTTCCCCTCTGTCCTCTACCCAGTGAGGAGCTGGAAAGGGTATACAGTGGGGAATGATCCATTCCCAATCATGAAGCTGAGACGTTAGTTCTAGCCATATACCATCAGGGAGAATATCAAGCTCCTGATGAGCCCCATAGAAAGAAGTGAAATCAAGACAGCGATTGAGGAGATCAATCCGAAACTTGTCCCAGGACCCAATGGGATGAACCTGGAGGCCATTAACATTCACAGAGTCACTGCTCACCTCAAGGTTCTCTCTTGATCATCAGGAGCGGTACCTGATTCAATGGTAAATAGAACTGTTTTACTTCCAAAGACTAGGAAGATGATAGAGGGTTTGGTGCCATGGTGCAATGGCAACCACTTCTCTCTCAATGTCAGCAAAAGAAAAGAACTGATCATTGACTTCTGAAAGAAAAGGAGGAGACCACGCTCCCATCCACATCAAAGGAGCAGAGGTTGAGAACATCAAGTTCCTAGGAGTGACGATAGCCAACAACATGTCCTGGGCTTCTTATATAGATGTGACAGTCAAGAATGCATAACAATGCATCTTTTCCTGAGGTGGTGCAGAAAATTCGGCATGCGTGGGAAATCATGTCTCACAAACTTGATTGAGTTTTTTGAAGAAGTCACAAAGAGGATTGATGAGGGCAGAGTAGTAGATGTGATCTACATGGACTTCTGTAAGGCGTTCGACAAGGTTCCCCATGGGAGACTGATTAGCAAGGTTAGATCTCATGGAATACAGGGAGAACTAGTCATTTGGATATAGAACTGGCTCAAAGGGAGAAGACAGAGGATGGTGGTGGAGGATTGTTTTTCAGACTGGAGGCCAGTGACCATTGGAGCGCCACAAGGATCGGTGCTGGGTCCACTACTTTTCGTCATTTATATAAATGATTTGGATATGAACATAGGCCACTGTTGGAATATTGCGTGCAATTCTGGTCTCCTTCCTATCGGATGTTGTGAAACTTGAAAGGGTTCAGAAAAGATTTACGAGGATGTTGCCAGGATTGAAGGATTTGAGCTACAGGGAAAGGCTGAACAGGCTGGGCTATTTTCCCTGGAGCATCGGAGGCTGAGGGGTGACCTTAGAGGTTTATAAAATTATGAGGGGCATGGATAGGATAAATAGGCAAAGTCTTTGGAATATTGCGTGCAATTCTGGTCTCCTTCCTATCGGATGTTGTGAAACTTGAAAGGGTTCAGAAAAGATTTACAAGGATGTTGCCAGGATTGAAGGATTTGAGCTAAAGGGAAAGGCTGAACAGGCTGGGCTATTTTCCCTGGAGCATCGGAGGCTGAGGGGTGACCTTAGAGGTTTATAAAATTATGAGGGGCATGGATAGGATAAATAGGCAAAGTCTTTTCCCTGGGGTGGGGGAGTCCAGAACTAGATGGCATAGGTTTAGGGTGAGAGGGGAAAGATATAAAAGAGACCTAAAGGGGCAACTTTTTCACGCAGAGGGTGGTACGTGTATGGAATGAGCTGCCAGAGGAAGTGGTGGAGGCTGGTACAATTGCAACATTTAAGAGGCATTTA
>NC_057742.1:42366108-42372920 GCF_004010195.1 Chiloscyllium plagiosum
ATATTTGGGAAGTTGAAATCGTCCATGACTACTACCCTGTGGCTTCTGCACCTTTCCAAAATCTGTTTCCCAATCTGTTTCTCCACATCTCTGTTGCTATTGGGGGGCCTATAGTAAACACCCAACAAGGTGACTGCTCCTTTCCTATTTCTGACTTCAGCCCATACTACCTCCAAAGGCAGATCCCCCTCAAACTGCCTTTCTGCAGCCGTTATACCATTTCTAATTAGCAACGCCACACCCCCTCCTTTTTTACCCCCCACAATCTTACTGAAACATCTGTAACCAGGAACCTCCAACAACCACTCCTGTCCATCTTCTTTCCATGTTTCCGTGATGGCCACAACATCATAGTCCCAAGTACCGATCCACGCCTTAAGTTCACCCACCTTATTTCTGATCCTCCTTGTGTTGAAGTATACACATTTGAACCCATCTCTGTGTCCGCAAATATTCCCTGTCAGTGCTACCTTCTCCATAGCCTCCCTACATTCTTGGACATCCTGAAAAACAGCTAACCTACTTGCTGGACTACAAGTCCGGATCCCATCTCCCTGCCAAATTGGTTTAAACCCCTCCGAAGAATGCTAGCAAACCTACCTCCCAGGATATTGGTGCCCTTCTGGTTCAGGTGCAACCCATCCTACTTGTACAGGTCCCACCTTCCCCAGAATGCAGTCCAATTGTCCAAATACCTGAAGCCCTCCCTCCTACACCATCCTTGCAGCCTCGTGTTCATCTGCACTCTCTCCCTATTCGTTGCCTCACTGTCACGTGGCACCGGCAACAACCCAGAGATGACGACTCTGTCCGTCCTAGCTTTTAGCTCCTAGCCTAACTCCCTGAGCTCCTGAATGACCTCCCCACCCCTCTTCCTATCTATGTCGTTCTTACAAAAACCTTCTTACAAAATATTCAAAAGGAGCCCAGAGAAATAGAAAGGATCTTTCCATTGTCTTGGAACTGGCTACAGCCTTCAACTCCATCGCAAACTGCTGGTGTTAAAAACTTCAGAAGGTTTGTGTCCCTAAATCATTTATTCAACTAATTGCTGATTTATATTCTAAATCACACAGCAATTGCCCTCTAACAGGAGTGTAGGCTAAACCCATTTTGGTGGAAAAGCGCAGCAGGTCAGGCAGCATCAAAGGAGAAGGAGAATCGACATTTCGGGCATAAGCCCTTCTTCAGAAGAAGGGTTTATGCCCGAAATGTCGATTCTCCTTCTCCTTTGATGCTGCCTGACCTGCTGCACTTTTCCAGCAACACATTTTTAAGCTCTGATCTCCAGCATCTGCAGTCCTCACTTTCTCCTAAACCCATTTTGGGAATGGCAGGGGATGTGACTGTGGCTTTATTTGTGGATGGGGTCTCCCCGGAAGCCTTGCTCGTGTAGTCACTGTTGAGAGAGTGTTTGTTCCGATTTTTATCTCACGATGTTTGGTTGTACCTCATGGTTCCCCTGGTTAATGGCAGTGGACAAGTGTACCTGTTTAACTCTTATTGCTTATTTTTAGTTGGTTTTACTGGTCTTTTTACTGGCTTTAGGTTTGTGGTACAACTGGTTGGCTTGGTCTGGCTCGATCCACTGTTGACCCGTGTGGACTGTAGGCACTGCCATTGGATGGTGCTATTAAATAAATAATGGGAGATTTAGTCAATCTCCCGAGTTCCGGATGGACAGATACCTGACCACACCCTGTAAGCTCACTTGTGCTGGGGATATTGTGACAAATATTAACCACACCAGAAAAATGACTACCATTTCAACACTAACTGACTGCTGGAGACCCACAGATTTGTGTCTGTTGCTGATACCAGGTTGCAAGCCCATCAGGTCAGTGAATAGATCAGAGAGTGACATTAACCCTGTTGTAGAGGAACCCAGTATGCTAGCCCCTGTATTGGGAGGTTCAGACTCCAATATTCTACAGACGTTTTAGAGAAGACAACCTTCAAGCAAAGATTCACCCATGATTTTTAAATCCATCCTGCCTTCTCAGGATAGAAGTAATTTAAACAAGGTAATCATGGATTATCCAATAGATAGTATGAAAGATTTCGGGTATTGAGGATGGGGAAGGAAGCTGCAGGGGATGGGCACAATTGAAATGTGGATCTTATTCACTGAACAACAACTGCTGTTCCTTGATCGGTATGTACCTGTCAGGCAGGGAGAAAGTTGTCGAGTGCAGGAGCAGTGGCTTACAAAGGAAGTTGAATCTCTTGTCAAGAAGGAGGCAGCGGATGAGATGTGAAGGCTCAGTTAGGGTGCTTGAGAGTTGCAGGTTAGCCAGAAAAGATCTAAAAAGAGAGAGCTAAGAAGAGCCAAGAGGGCACATGAAAAATCATTGGAGGATAGGATCAAGGAAAACCATAAGGCTTTCTATGGGTATAGCAGGAATAAAAGAATGACTAGAGTAAGATTAGGGCCAATCAAGGATAAATAATGGGAAGTTGTGCATAGAGTCAGGAGAGATGGGGAAGCACTAAAGGAATATTTTTCGTCAGTACCCACACTAGAAAAAGACAATGTTGGTGAGGACAATACTGAGATACAGGTTACTAGACTAGATGGGATTGAGGTTCACAAGGAGGAGGTGTTAGCAATTCTGGAAAGTGAAAAATAGATGTCCCCTGGGCTGGATGGAATTTATCCTGGATTCTCTGGGAAGCCAGGGAGGGAGATTGCCCAGTCTTTGGCTTTGATCTTTATGTCAAAATTGTCTACAGGAATAGTGCCAGAAGACTGGAGGATAGCAAATGTTATCCCCTGGTTCAAGAAGGGGAGTAGAGATAACCCTGGTAATAATAGACCAGTGAGCCTTACTTCGGTAGTAGACTCGCTAACTTTAGGGACATTTAAATGGACATTGGATGGGCATATAGACAAGAATGGAATAATGTCGGTTAGATGAGCTTCAGATTGATTTCACAGGTCAGCGCAACATTGAAGGCTGAAGGGCCTCCACTGTGCTGTTCTGTGGTTGTTGGCAAAGTGTTGGAAAAAGGTTATAAGAGATAGGATTTATAAATCATCTAGAAAGGAATAAGTTGATTAGGGAATGTCAACATGGTTTTTGTAAAGGGTAGCTCATGCCTCACAAACCTTGAGTTATTTGAGAAAGTGACCAAACAGGTGGATGAGGGTAAAGCACTTGATGTGGTGTATATGGATTTCAGTAAAGCATTTTGATAAAATTCCCTATTTAGGCTATTGCACAAAATACAGAGGCATGGAATGGAGGGTGATTTCGTGGTTTGGATCAGAAATTGGTGAACTGAAAGAAGACAGGGGGTGGTGGTTGATGGGAAATGTTCATCCTGGAGTTCAGTTACAAGTGATGTACCACAAGGATCTGTTTTGGGGCCACTGCTGTTTGTCATTTTTATCAATGACCTGGATGAGGATGTAGAAGGACAGGTTAGTAAATTTGTGGATGACACTCAAGTCAGTAAAGGTGCGGGTAGTGCCAAAGGATGTTGTAGGTTACACAGGAAATAGATAAGCTGCAGAGCTGGGCTGAGAGGTGGCAAGTGGAGTTCAAAGTGGAAAAATGTGAGGTGATTTAATTTGGAAGGAGTAACAGGAATGTAGAGTACTGGGCTAATGGTAAGATTCTTGGTAGTGTAGATGAGCAGAGAGATCTGTGTCCATGTGCATAGACCCCTGACATTTGCCACCTAGGTTGATAGGGTTGTGAAGAAGGCATATGGTGTATTTGCTTTTATTGGAAGAAGGATTGAGTTTTGGAATGGTAGATCATGCTGCAGGTGTACAAACCTCTGGTGCAGCTGCACTTGGGAGTATTGCGTACAGTTCTGGTCACTGCATTATAGGAAGGATGTGGAAGCTTTGGGAAGGATTCTGAGGAGATTTACTGGGATGTTGCCTGGTATGGAGGGAAGGTCTTCTGAGGAAAGGCTGAGGGACTTGAGGCTGTTTTCATTGGAGAGAAAGTGGTTGAGAGGTGATTTAATTGAGACATACAAGATAATCAGAGGGTTAGATAGGGTGGACAGGGACAGCCTTTTTCCTCAGATCATGGCAGCCAGCACAAGGGGGCATAGCTTTAAACTGAGAGGTGATAGATATAGACAGATGTCAGAGGGAGTATTACTCAGTAGTATGATGTGAAACACAACCTGTAACAGTCATAGACTTGCCAATTTTAAGGGCATTTAAAGGGTCATAGGATAGGCATATGGATGAGAAAGCGATAATGTAAGTTAGATAGGCTTCAGATTGGTTTCACATGTCAGTGCAACATCAAGGGTTGAAGGGCCTGTACTGCACTGCAATGTTCTATGTCCTAGATAGAATGTATTATGATAGATATCAGACACCATTCCCTATAATGGGAGCTTTTAGCTCATGTTAAAAACACAATCAAAGATTTCAGTTAGAAGTTCCAAGTGTGGGAGATTTGGGGAGTTTCATGCCATAGCATGTAACTATACAAAGTGTAGAAAAATTTGTAAAGAGATTGTAAATATAGGGTTTGAATGCTTCTAATGTGATTTCAGTTTTCGTACTAAGCGTAGTTTAGGCCAACAGACATAACAGTGTTAGTATGTTATTGATTAGTATTGTGGTTGAGGAGGAGTAAGGGGGTAGAAAAGATAGTGTCTGGTCAGAGGATGAGGTTAGTTTAGTTTAGAGTTAGAAATTAAATTTAAAGTAAGTAAACAGATTAATAAGCAGATAACTGGAATGTTAATGGGTAAAAGATCCAAAGCAAGTATTGGATAAAAGGAGGTTTCTTCATTGGCTAAAAGAAGTTGTGCCTGATTGAGTCGTATCTGTAAACCTAGTGGTTGAGGATGTTAGAAGAGTTAAAGATCAGTGCCAGGGAGAAATAACTGGTACTCATGTGGAACATGTAGATGGTGTCCCAAAACATCAGAAACTAGAAAAGCTATTAAAGCAAGCAGAGATATTCCTCACTAGTAATGGGAATTCTATAGCTCGGAGACAGGGTCTGTTGTTCGTGAACAGCTGATTGAGACACACCATTCCCTATTTTTGTTCTTCACTCACATCCTAACTATCTCAGTACAGACCAGATAAAGTAAGGAAGATGTGTAATAATAATGGGGTGCAATGATGATATGTGAAGAAAGCCTGTTTTAGAAGATCACAGCTCTTGCACAAAACTAAACATAAGCAAATAGCAAGAGAGATGATGGGGCACCAGTTAATAGATTTTTGCTTTCTTGTTAAAGTAGAATTAGAAAAAGGTGTTTCAGGATAAACTCTCAGTGCCAAATGATAAGGCTCATATTATTATGTGACTTAAGTCGTATGGAGCTATTACTTTCACTGATCACCTTATGGAGTAGGGAAATGGAAGATGCCATTTGGCAGAGGAATCCCAAAACAGCGGCAGGACCTGATGGTATTATGTTAAAAGGAGAGAGAGTCCATTCATATGGTTGATAGTCCTCATCTGCCCAGTTTCATTGTGGTTTCATTGTGGCTCCAAACTGATGTTACACTAGAAATGCTAGAGAATGGGAGGACAGTGCTAGTCCCCAAGACCACCAATAACTGGCAACCAGTGACTATAGGGCCACTTCTGCTTTGTATATTTACAAAAAAAAATTGCAAAATGACTCAACATAGTACTTAAACTTACCCTGAGACAGGAAGGTTTCATTGGGACAACCCTTAGTTGCAGTGAAAATATGGAGATTGTAAATAAATGGTATTAATGGGACAAAGAGAAACAGTAGAGATTTAGCAGTTGTAGGCCTTCGATTTGACAGGGCACAAATTACATTTTTAAAATATCATTACAGAGTAGCCTGAGGATTTTATACAATGATAAATCATCATACAAATTATGACAGTGATAGAGGGCAACAATTTCAAGACAGTTTATAAACATAGCTTGTAGCGTAAAGCAGGGTATCCTTTGTCCCTTATTGTTTAATATTGCTATGAATTGATTTAGTACGTTGGGAGGGAAGTCAGGTATTTTTATGAATTTTAAAGATGATCTTATCCACCATGTGACCCTGGCATTTGCTGATGATACGGCACTTCTCAGTGAGACCCACTCGGGTAGGGCGTGTAATTTGAAGATTGTCCAACACTTGAGAGATTGCCAGACTGTCAATTAACACAAAAACTGGAGGGTTCCATTTCTTTTATAAAAATAGACCTTACACATACAGGTCAAAGGAACTGGAAGATTGGCAAGAATCAGGCCCAATCCATTGTCCTGGGGAAATTGACAAAATATTTAAGAGCACAAATAGATCCATGAATTGGCATTGGGCGGGGTCAAGTGGAAAGATATGTTGAAAGAATGGACAAAAAATCTTAAAACCATCAGCCATACACCTGACAATGAATCGACTTTTTAAAAAACTTAGATAACCCCGAGGATGTATTACTATCTGGTTTTCAAAGGAATCGTCTCAAACTTTTACACTCTTATTCCAAGTTATCAAAGAAATTTTACATTTGCCACATTGGATTGGGGATTCCTAGATCGGAAATACAAATGTCGCAATAATGAAAAAAAACATGAAGCCTTGGAAAAGCCAATTGATAATGTAACCCACATTTTCTTTCAATACAGCAAAGAAAGCAATAGCAATAGTTCTAAGGATGCTGGCAAAATGAAAGGCTCCTCAAGAAATATGACCAGATGATGGTGTAGATGATGGGGAAGAACAAGATAATGGTGAGCCTATTTAGTAATAGCTGTAGGCAATGGAGGCAAGTGAGATACTTCAAGGACAGTGGAATCTCCAAAGTGTGGATAAAGACAGAAATAATTAGTAAGACCTCCAGATTTATT
>NC_057742.1:42373420-42378011 GCF_004010195.1 Chiloscyllium plagiosum
GGTTAAGTCAGCTATGACAGGGCAACATTGGTGGGTCAAAGAGGCTTGTGTTCTTATGCTTCCAGGTTTCAGGCTTACAGAACAGAACTGACAGAAAGTTGATCAGCTTGCCCACCTACAAGCCAAGGCAAAGGTGCATCTGTCTTCCATGAAGCGTTGCAGTACTCCAACAATATTTTTCTGATATTTCTTGCTGAGGAACACCTTCACAGAAAATAGCAGATGCTCTCATAGGTGCAAAGAGCTTGGTTTGACCATCAGCATTGGGAAGACATGTTATGGGTAGGATGTTGGTATCTATCAGCATTGATGATGTGATGTTGGAGGTTGCTGATAATTTCACATAACTAGGCTCCACAATCATCAGCGTTCTGTCACTTGATGCCGAAATCAATACAGGCAAATGTAAAATCTTCAGTTGTTATGGTCAAGTTGAGTAACAGACTGAAAAAAAAGCTAACTGCAAAGCAAATTCCAAGCTCATTAAACCAGCATTCTCAGCTCACTCCTCACCAGTGGTGAGATCAGAACAATACGTGGCAGGCAGGAGAAAATGCTGAACAGTTTCTGGCTTGGCTTAGACTTATCTTCAGTACGTATTGGAAAGACAAGCCCACCAACACAGAGGTAGCAGAGCATGCTAATTTTGTTAAAAGAAACACTACATGACCAGCAGAGATGATGATGTACCAAATAGTTTGTGACTTACCGCAGTAGCGCATAGTAATTTGCAGAACAGGTTCCCTGTCGGCGGATAAATCTTATACACAGAGGTGCCCAGTGCAAAAATCACTGAAAAACATGACATGTTCGCTCAGACAAGGACGGCTAACTCTCAGCCACTCATCCCAAAAACACTTGTTTGTTAATTTAGTCTTACCTTGTTCTCTGTTTATCTTATGCTCAATGATATTAGACTAGAAAGGATCGAGGTTAGTTATGCACAGGTATTATCAATTCTAGAAGGAGTGAAAGTATGCAAGTCCCCTGGGCCAGATGGGATTTATCCGAGGATTCTCTGGGAAGCTATGGAGGAGATAGCAGAGCCTTTGGCTTTGATATTTGAGTCATCATTGTCTACAGGTTTAATACCTGAGGACTGGTGGTTTGCAAATGTTGTGCCCTTGTTCAAGAAGGACAGCAGAGATAACTCAGGTAATTATAGACCAGTGAGCCTTACTTCTGTTGTAGGAAAGGTTTTGGAAGGGGTTATAAAAGAGAGAAGATTTATAATCATCTAGCAAGCAACAATTTGATTTCAGATAGCCAATATGGTTTCGTCAAGGGCCGGTCATGTCTCACAAACCTCATTGAGTTTTTTGAGAAGGTGACCAAGCATGTAGATGAGGGTAGGGCAATTGACGTGGTGTACATGGACTTCAGTAAAGCCTTTGATAAGGTTCCACATGGTAGGCTGATGGAGAAAATGCAGAGGCATGGGATTGAGGGTAATTTAGCAGTTTGGATTAGAAACTGGCTTTCTGAAAGAAGGCAGCAAGTGGTGGTTAATGGAAAATATTCAGCCTGGAGTCCGGTTACTAGTGGTGTGCCACAAGGATCTGTTTTGGGACCACAGCTGTTTGTGATTTTTATAAATGACTTAGACGCAGGCATAGGTGGATGGAGTAGTAAATTTGCAGACGACACTAAAGTCGGTGGAGTAGTGGACAGTTTGGAAGAATGTTACAGGTTGCAAGAGGACTTGGATAAACTGCAGAATTGGGCTGAGAGGCGGCAAATGGAGTTCAATGCAGCTAAGTGTGAGGTGATGCACTTTGGGATGAATAACAGGAAGGCAGAGTACTGGATCAGTGGTGTTGGAAGAGCACAGCAGTTCAGGCAGCATCCAACAAGCAGCGAAATCGACGTTTCGGGCAAAAGCCCTTGATGAAGGTTATGTTTAATCTATCTCCAGTCAGCCTGCGTATCTCTGCATACTTTGATCATTAAGCACCACCCCCCCCTTGGCAACTGCAGTTACAACGGAACTCTCATTGAATGGGGTCACAGTGGGAAATAGTTTGGGAAGCACTGCACTATGTTTGTTCCATATTGGGTCAACTGAAAAAGGTTAGAACAGAAATCAAACTTACCTAAAGCCAGTAACATAGCAATTGCAGGGACACCAAATGCCAGAGGGTAGCAGTCTGAATCATAACACTGGACATCCTCTGCAAGCAAAGTCAGAGCATTGTCAATTGTAACAGTAATGCACTCACATTCACTCCACTCTCCAGTGCATGTAAAATGAGACAGTACTTAGACATTGGTAGATATTAGTCACACAGTAGGACTTTCTGATCATACAACAAAAAAACAAAATATTGCATGGAGTATAGGGGGTGGCACGGTGGCGCAGTGGTTAGCACTGCTGCCTCACAGCTCCAGAGACCCGGGTTCAATTCCCACCTCAGGGAACTGTCTGTGTGGAGGGTGTAGGTTTGCTCGCTGAGCTGTAGGTTTGATATTCAGATGTTTCATTACCTGGCTAGGTAACATCATCAGTGGCGACCTCCAAGTGAAGCAAAGCTGTTGTCTCCTGCTTTCTATTTATATGTTTGTCCTGGTTGGGGTTCCAGGGGTTTGTGGTGATGTCATTTCCTGTTCGTTTTCTGAGGGGTTGATAGATGGTATCGAGATCTGTGTTTGTTTATGGCGTTGTGGTTGTCCCATCGAAAAAAGCAGACCAAACACAGCCAGAAACCCTAACCACCTTACCATACATCAAAGAAGTTTCAGAAATAACAGCCAGACTTCTAAGACCCCTCAGAATCCTAGTAGCACACAAACCCACCAACACTCTCAAACAAAAACTAACAAACTTAAAAGTCCCATGGACAAAACCAACGTCATCTACAAAATTCCATTCAAGGACTGCCACAAACACTACGTAGGACAAACAGGAAGAAAGTTAGCCACCAGGATACACGAACACCAGTCCACACTGACCCTCCGAAGAGTAAGCCACCCAGACCTATTCCCTACATTTACCCCTTCATCTAATACTACGGGCAATTTAGCATGGCCAATTCACCTAACTTGCACATCTTTGGACTGTGGGAGGAAACCGGAGCACCCGAAGGAAACCCACGCAGACACGGGGAGAACGTGCAAACTCCACACAGACATTTGGAAGGTTTGTAGCTCAGGTTGAGGTTTAGGGTGTAGGTTTGCTCGCTGAGCTGTAGGTTGATATCCAGATGTCTCATTACCTGGCTAGGTAACATCATCAGTGGCGACCTCCAAGTGAAGCGAATCTGTTTTCTCCTGCTTTCTATTTATATCTTTCTCCGGATGGGGTTCCTGGGGCTTGTGGTGATGTCATTTCCTGTTCGTCTTCTGAGGGGTTGATAGATGGTATCGAGATCTGTGTTTGTTTATGGCGTTGTGGTTGTCCCATCGAAAAAAGCTGGAGACAACAGCTTCGCTTCACTTGGAGGTCGCCACTGATGATGTTACCGAGCCAGGTAATGAAACATCTGGATATCAAACCTACAGCTCAGCGAGCAAAGCTACACACTAAACCTCAACCTGAGCTACAAACCTTCCAAATGTCTGTGTGGAGTTTGCACGTTCTCCCCGTGTCTGCGTGGGTTTCCTTCGGGTGCTCCGGTTTCCTCCCACAGTCCAAAGATGTGCAAGTTAGGTGAATTGGCCATGCTAAATTGCCCGTAGTATTAGATGAAGGGGTAAATGTAGGGAATAGGTCTGGGTGGCTTACTCTTCGGAGGGTCAGTGTGGACTTGTTGGGCCGAACGGCCTGTTTCCACACTGTAAGTAACCTAATCTAATCTAAAAAAAATTCAATCACAAAGGTTTCATGGTGTAAAAGCCAGAGGCGGAAATGGGTATAACATAAAGACATGTGAAATAGGAGCAGTAGACCATTCTGCCCCTCTAAGTCGCCTCATGATCCAACAAAATCTTGGCTGATCTGCCCCAATCTCAACTCCATTGAACCAGGTCAGTTTAGATGTCAACTCCTTGATATTTCAAAACTCTACTGACCCCAATTTCAAATATTTTCAGTGACCTAGCTTTCACAACTCTCTTGGATTTCCAGAGATTTACTACCCTTTGGGAAAAGAAATTCCTTTACGTCTCAGTTTTCAATTAGTGTATCCTTTGGCGATAACCATGTCCCTAATTCAAGATGCCCCCACTACAGGAAACATCTTCTCAACAACTACTCGGTCAAGCCCCCTCTGCAGACACTTGTACATTTAATAAGATTCCCCTCATTCTTCTAACCTTTAATGATTAAGGCTGAACATGTTTAGCTGTTTTTGACAAATTAACCCCTTTGTCACAGGGATCAGTCGAGTTGAACAGCCTGCATTATCTTTCTTAAGTGCAGAGGTCAAAATAGTGATGCAAGGTAAAAACAATGACTGCAGATGCTGGAAACTCTGGATTAGAGTGGTGCTGGAAAAGCACAGCAGTTCAGACAGCTTCCGAGGAGCAGGAAAATCAACGTTTCGGGCAAAAGCCCTTCATCAGGAATACAAGCAGAGTGCCTGAAGGGTGGAGAGATAAGCTAGAGGAGGGTGGGGGTGGGGAGAAAGTAGCATAGAGTACAATAGGTGAGTGG
>NC_057742.1:42378111-42395106 GCF_004010195.1 Chiloscyllium plagiosum
CTGGTGGTGAGGGAGCGGCAGTGAAGGAGGCTCAGGACCTCCATGTCCTCGGCAGAGTGGGAGGGGGAGTTGAAATGTTGGGCCACAGGGCGGTGTGGTTGATTGGTGCGGGTGTCCCGGAGATGTTCCCTAAAGCGCTCTGCTAGGAGGCGTCCAGTCTCCCCAATGTAGAGGAGACCGCATCGGGAGCAACAGATACAATAAATGATATTGGTGGATGTGCAGGTAAAACTTTGATGGATGTGGAAGGCTCCTTTGGGGCCTTGGATGGAGGTGAGGGAGGAGGTGTGGGCGCTGGGTTTCGCAATTCCTGCGGTGGCAGGGGAAGGTGCCAGGACGGGAGGGTGGGTTGTTGGGGAGCATGGACCTGACCCCACCCTCCTCTCATTTATCTCTCCACCCTGCAGGCACTCTGCCTCTATTCCTGATGAAGGGCTTTTGCCCGAAACGTCGATTTTCCTGCTCCTCGGATGCTGCCTGAACTGCTGTGCTTTTCCAGCACCACTCTGATCCAAAATAGTGATGCAGACCATCAGGTTCTAGTGACTTGTCTGTCTTAAATGCCATTAATTTTTAACATTCCTTATTCCTGTGATAGGGCTTATAACAAAAACTTTCCTCCTATTAGCACCTTGTTTATCTGTTAACTTTGAGACGTTTATAGCATCTTTCACCATGAAGACCGATACAAAATACAGGTTTAAATTATTTGTCAACTTCCTGTTCCCTATTATTAATTCTCCAGTTGCACCTTTCAAGAGTGTCATGCTGACTTTAACTTCTATCTTTCTTTCTCTATATACATAGAAGCTCTTGCCAATTAATACCAATTTACTTCCATAATCAGTTTTCTCCCTCTTTATTAACTTTATCGTCTTCTGCTACTGATTCCTAAGAACACTCAATCCTCCAGCCTACCATTAGTTCTCACTGTCTTACATTTGAAACAACCTTAAATGCGGATTCTCTCCACAGATGCTGTCTGAGCTGGTCAGTATTTCCAGCATTTCTTGATCAGACTATAGTTATACAAATTAATAGAATTCAACACAGATCAGCTTTCAGTGCACAATGGCCAGACAGTGACATATATTGTTCAGAGACTGGAATAAATGGAAATAGGATTGTCCTCTGGTCAGGCGGTAGAGTTGCATTTATACTGCATTTTTATTTGCAATGAACTATATTGTTTGACAGACTCTCGGATACAAATCAACTGTTATTAGAAGACACTTGGCCAAACCCATAAATCCAAACGCTGAACTCATAGTAACTCTCCAATTTCTCTTATAGTCACCCTTCCCTTCCTCAGTTTGGTTCCGACTTGAGTCAATGTCTCTACTGGACACACTACGCTCACTTCTATAGATTGTGAATGACTGTGAATTCTATAGCTTGTGAATGACTTGTTGATTTGAAATCAGACTAGGTTAGTCTTCATCCACACCATTTCACATGCTTACTGGAGACTGATCTCAATCCATTGAGGTCAATTTAAGGCTGACAGATCTCCAAGCATCTGTCAAAACTATCCCAGAGCTGGCTATGGAGGACTGCATTTGAATGGCCTCCCTTTTATGGGATATCTGTCCCGACAACATAATTACAGAGCTTGCCAGGAGTGAACTTGTGAAACAGTTTACCTCTGCAAGCAAAGATTACCAAGTGACATTACCACCACTTCACTTCCTCACCGATCCTCCTTACCTCTCAGGATGGGGATGGTAATTCCTGCAAGTAAAGCTGCTAGGTTCATGGAAAAATAGAAGAATGAAAAGTACATCCGGTAACCTTTCTCCTGCGGAGAATAAATATACCCAGTTAGTAACTGCAGAGTCTAGTCTGCACTACTGCCTAGCACTGATACTATTTACATCTCAATCTAACTGGCTTTGTTCCTCTGGCCAATTTACTCTCAGTGGCCAGTTAGATTGAAGTAGTTAATTAGCTATAAAGTATGTTCTGGGGTCAGAACTCAATCAGGTCAGGATTCAGGATGCATGCCCGCCTTTACATTAAGTTACTGTCTCAGCTTTAATATAAAACTGGTTCATCTCTTCTTCTCAAACAGCACAGAAACAGACCCTTCGGTCCAACTCATCTATGCCAAATAACATAAGTCAGTGTTGCTGCTGCATCTGCATCTGTTTGATTCCCAGCTCCTTTAGGAATGATTTATGTGAACACCGTGATACTTCTGAACAATGCGGTGAGGTACAGTGTGTCAACCTTTCCTTATATTAACAACAGGCTGATTTTTTTCTCCACACTGTTGGATGTTTTATACAATAAAACGGCTTATTACATATAATTTGATATAATTTACAACAAAGAAATAGGCCATTTGGCCCATCTGGTCCATGTTGGTACAAATGCTTTGCACAAGCTGCTATTTAATCAGTAAATCTTCTCATTCCTCTCTCTTTCATCTAGTTTTCACTTAAAAGTATCAATGCCATTCCAAGCCATTCTCAAAAACACAGAATCAATATACTCACCTCTTTCCCACCAATCTGATCAGCACCAAAGGGTGACATACTGGATCTGATTCCACCGGAACCCAGGGAAATGAGGAACAGCCCAGTATAGGCACCCACCCTACAATCAGAAAGAGAGTCCAGTCAGTGATTACTGAGTAGACGTGATGTAGGGGCATTGGTACACTGATATATTGATACATACTGATGTGACATGGATAGACAGTGCAGTAGGCTAGGGCCAATTTTAATAAATATATGATACAGAGAGTTCAGCGGGAGGTTAAGGTGAATTTCAAAACTGGTCCTCATCCCCATTAAGCAGCACTGTACCCCATCAGGAAATGATGGAACATCATTGTGGTAAACAGGACCAGCAACAGGTTGGGAGTTTAAAGGTACTTGAGACTGTCCACTGACATGAAGTGAGCATTGGAGATGGCAAGAGTTTGAACAAAGGCTGCTGCAATGAGAAGGAGAGACAAAGGCAGATCAGCAGCCCAGCTGCAGAAAGTTAACATTAATACTCATTGAGGCCTTCTTTGCCCCTTCTTCTGTCTCCTGTCAACTCCTGTTATCCAGTTCAACCCAGTGTGTGATTTCTGCTATTTTAAAATGGGATTGCAATGCCAATAGTATTGGCATCAAGCACAAATCTTTCATATAAAGTAAGTACCTGTCTGCTAAGGGTTGGCAACCCTGAGGGCACTTAAGGTAGTGGAGGACAGGTACACTATCTGATACCTTCCCCCATTGCCCTTTCACCAGCTGGACACACCCACAACAATACCAACCTGTGCAGAACGGTAGCATTAAGGTCAACCCTTGTGCATCACTGGAAACCACCACAGGCTCTGGTGGACTGCCAGTCTTTGCTTTTGGACAAGAATATCAAGTATCAGTCACTTTTCCAAACCAAGAGACAGAGTCTCATAACAGATATCAGATGCCAGAAAAAACTATCCAAGATCACAAACCTCTCCTCAAAAGTCCTTAACAATTTCTGCAGTGGCCATCATGGAATTTCCATTGTCCATTAACCCAACCCTCCAAACTCTGTTCAGAGATCCTTCGTTCAGTACTGGACGTTGTATTATATCTCACGGTCAGTACACCTTTAAGACACACAGTATGTCAGTATGTCTTTAAGAGCTGGGCATGTGATATCAAAGCATCAGAGCATGTGACTTGAGACTATAAAATTCACTAAAGAGGAGGAGAACAGCAGCAGACTCCACTTCCTGGATGGCTTTGTGGAATACACACCTATCGGGGAACTCCAGTCCAGTATGTACAGGAAGGAACACTCATACAGACCAGATACTGAATTATAACAGCAACCACCTCAGCATCCACAAACAAAGCTGCATTAGGACACTATTTAAATGGACACACTGCAGCAACCCAGAGCTTCAGAAGGCAGAACAGCGGCACCTATTCAAGGGATTTAAATAACAGGTATCCCAAGAGCCCTATCCTCCAGTACTTATGCAACAAACCTAAAGAAGAAAGAACTACACAACCAGACATGGTAGTGACCATACCATACATCAGGGACGTCAGAGATAACTACCCAACTATTCAGACCCCTAGGAATCTTATGGCCTACAAACGAGTAAACACTTTTTTCACCAGCGCATCACTAAGGTTAAAGACCCGAGACCACATTCAACAGGACGAGCAAGATAGCCTGTATGGACTGTGAAAAACACGACGTAGGACAAAGAGGAAAAAAACTGACTACCCGTGAGCACTAACATCAGCTCACCACTGCCAGACATGATCAGAACTCTCTCATTTCCACCCATGCAGACAGTGAAGGACACAAATTCAACTGGAATAATGTAACCATCTTAGCACAGACCAAACAGAGACATGTCAGGAATTCCTTGAAGTTAGGCACACCAATCAGAACTCAATCAATAAACACATTGAACTAGACCCCACATACAAACCACTCAGATGCAAAACCAGAGGTACCAGAAAACAGTGACAGATAAATACCAGGTGGGACAGAGCACCAATGCTTCACCAGGGGCACTGACGATGTCATCTAACGAGGTGACAAAATATCTGCAGAAAAACACATCAGCTTGGTGAACAACCTACGACCTCACTATAAAGCTCTCAGGTGGAATCTTAATTCTAACCACTTGAAGCATGACACACTACTAAAAATATACGCTTCTGCTATAATGAATAGCTTAATACCAGCCCAAACACTTGTCTCAGTGAATATATGCTCTGCATATATTAGCCAGCTGCAATAAACATCTGTTGCATCTTTTAATATCATGTTATGCACATTGGATTTTGTAAATTAGCAGGGATAACAAAAGCATTGCCTCATCAGGTAAAGTTAAGCTGCCTGAGGCAAAACCCAAATCACTGGACAGACCTGCAGGGAAAAGGTGGGGGTCAAATTGCCCACCAAACCATCCCGGTGAAAGATGACTAGATTATCTGAATAACATGCAAAGCCCAGGAGCAGGGTAAGACAGAACACACAACACTGCTCAGTCATTCTCAGTTTGCCAGTGCCAATGGATACTTACGAGACCTGACTGACATTCTTTAGAAGGTGATTGAAAGTTTACTCCTATTATGGTTTCAGTGAGTGACAGGGCTCCAGGTTAGAGTTCAGCCAAATTGTGTTCATTCCACATCCAAGGCATTTAGCATGAGAGAGGCTGGGATCTAGAAAAATCCGGTTAAAGAGTTTCACCTCCTTTTACTCCCCCGCCCCCTTGCTAGCTTCTTCCTTCAGGCAATCTGGTGAATGTTTGGGGTGTGCAGCCATATCCCATAATAGCCAACCTCCATTCTCTGCTCAGCAAAGACTCGAAGCTGAGAACAATTCCAACACATATCAACGAGGTTCCCTTCTGTCAGCTCACACCAAGAGCAGGTCCACAGGCCTGTGAACATCCAGGCTCCCTCTGCCAGGTCCCAGGGTCTAAGGAAAATTCAGGTTGGGGGTGGGGCAGGGTGGTTAATAGTTGCTTGGCCAATACAATGGTCCTCACCAGTTGGGCACTTCCATTTTCTTTATATTGTGGGATATAGGTGAATTAATGTTATTTCCGCAAATTATAAGTTCTGATACAGAGTAAATGAATTCACATTAGTTTGGGATTGTTTCGGACGAGAGCTGACTTAGCAAGAATGAGGAAATATATAATCCGTTACAAAATGGTATGTTAGCATGAGACGTGATTACAGAAAAATGGTAGAAATACAGGCACTAGATAAAATGCTGTGAAAAGAGGCCCTTATAAACATCTGTTTCCCCACTTGTACAGAGACACAGGAACAAACCCCAATTAAAAGGGCTTAGTGATAAGATGCTGTGAGGGGCAGCGCAGATGGGGGGAGCAGATAATGGTGAGCAAAGGATGGGATGACGTCAAACAACTTTATGGGGGAGGCAGAGATAGACATTTGTCACTGACAAGGCCGGATAAACAGAAGTTATGGGAGCAGTCTTAAGGAAATGAATGACGTAAGCGGAGGAGGGGGGCAAACAATGAAATAAGGAAAAATATGGGGATTCAAACTGTATAAATTTCGAGAGTTTGTTGGATTTGATGTGCATTTGTCATTGCCTTACCTGGCATTAGACATGGCACCCACTTGCAAGTGTACAAATAAACGACACTGTTTCAGATTTTTGGTCTCGGACTGAAATTATTAAAGCGAGTGAGCTTTTGTTTCTCACAATATTGACTGGGCAAAACACAGGGTGTCAAACAAGTAGCATGCCACATCCTGTAGTGAACTCAGGCGAGAGCTACCAGCAACATGGTAATGAACTGGGATCAGGGGGGAGGCACTACAACCAAAGGGAGCATGGTGGAGGCGAAGGACTTACTTTTGTGCACCCTAACAACTCACCCTAAGACCCGAAATCTAATTCAACATTTACATTTGGATAGTTGAAGTTGATCTGAATCCACAATGCCCTGTACTCTTGCAAAGTCAGTGTCTGACTCTATTTACACCTTCAAAGCCAGATTTTCAAATCAAAAGGGTCACAGCACCTGAAACAGTGTGGGAAATCTGGGCAGCTGGCAGTATGCCCCTTTCAAAGTGGCACAGCCTGCATTGTTGGGCTTAATGGGATGATGAAGCCGCTGACCCCATTCTGAGCTCATTCCTGACTCATTAACCCCAGATGAAAAGGGTGAGATTAAGGCCAAGGAGGGTGAGAATGAAATGTAAATGGTGAAATGAAATGAAGGATCACTGTTGGTCACTCTGGCCTTGTTCCCCATCCCAGGCACACTCAAGAAAATTTCTTATACTCACACAGACTGTCCCATCTCTCCGGGTATCGCAGTCGCTGACAAAACAATAGTACCAATAAGGTACACCACAGAAAGCATGAGGATACTCCTGTAATTCAAGGTTGACAAGACGTGGGTTGAATCACAGACACAGAACCAACTTGAAAATAGTATCTACTCAAATGGCAAATAATCCCTTTATGCTAACCAGACTTCGGTGGCTCTGTGATATAAACAGAATCATAGAATTCTGTAGCATACAAGGAAGTGATGACAGTCGTATTGTTGCTAGACTAGCAATCTGGTGACTGAGTTTCACCATTAAAAAAAACCTGGAATGAGAAAAGTATAATCTTTGCCATAAAGTTTAGAATCTGACAACATAGAAGGAGATTATTTGGCCAGGAGTTGGCTTTCTTATTGACCTATCTTATAAATGTGACTTCAGCCACTTTTTGCCCTATAGCCCTGTAAAGGTTATTAATTTCAATTACTTATCTGATGTATATATAAATGCAAAGAAAACCTCCTATTCTCTCCCCTTTTATAGTCAATTATCCTAAAACTGGGACACTCTCTCTCACATAGCCAATAGTTTTTCCTTGTTTAGTTCATCAAAATCTTCATAATGTGATCATATGGAATATTTGGAAGCTAATTTGGTAGTTATATAGGTAACTTAGTGGCGTAATATATGCACAGGATCATGTTACAGCGCTCCAGTAACAGATAATGGTAATACACTATGATAGGCTAGTTAAATCACTGATAGATGAGCTAATGCTAAAGACAATGGTGGTGTTATGTGATAGGTTAAGTGTAAAGTAGTCGACTGGTGTCGCAGAAGATGATTAGTTTAGAAAGACAAAGCAAGCTAGTATGATTGGTTACACTAATGCTATCAGGTAAATGCGGGAACTATAAACTGCAGAGAATCCAAGAAGGGGTGGGCAGTTGGGAAGCTATTTTCTGATTGTCACAGCTTTTCTTTGCAAATAATGATTTAACTTTGTGAAGGATTTTCTGCGCCTCCTGGTAATTCTCAGAGTATTGGATGATCTTTCCACAATAATCATCCCAATTAAATCTCCCTCAAACATTCACTACTGTAAATGAACAATCTCTATTTCCCAAAATTAGCCCAAATATTTCCATTAGCTTTGATATTCCATTTAACAAAAATCTATCAATCTTAAATTTGCAATTTCCAATTCATTCCCCAGTTTTAACACATCTTTGGATAAATTCAAAATTCAATTATGCTTTGTGTGAAGATGATCTTTCTGATGTCAACTTGAATGATCATTTTGAGTTTTTGTCTCCTCTCACACGACGGAGCCGTTTCTCTCAATCTACTCCAGCTACTCTTATAATCATCTTTGAAACTCAAAGAGATCATCTTCAAATTCTCTACAAGAAAGAATGAAAGAACCTCCATCCAGCCTTAGCTCTGGTTGGAAGAGTTCTGCAGTTCATACCTGTATCGCCCAAAACAGAAGTCTGAGAGGAAAGCTCCCACAATGGTGAAGGATGTGGAGAGGAAGATGAAGACATGAAAAAGGGAAGTAGCCTTGCTCTCAGATAGGATGAGTGCTTTTGTAAAATACAGCACCAGGATAGCTGAAACAAAACGAGCAGGTAGCAATGAGCATTCATGGATAACAATTACTGAGCTGGCTGAACAAAATTGCCTTGAACAAATCAATTTGTAAATTCATTACTTTGCAGTTATTGAGTCATAGAAATATACAGCACAGAAACAGACCCGTTGGTCCAACTCATCCATGCTGACCAGTAATCTAGTCCCATTTGCCAGCACTTGGTCCATATCCCTCCAAACCCTTCCTATTCACATACCCATCCAGATGTCTTTTAAATGTTGTAATTGTACCAGCCTCCACCACTTCCTCTGGCAGTTCATTCCACCACCCTCTGCGTGAAAAGGTTGCCTCTTTAGGTCCGTTAAAATCTTTCCCCGTTAAAACCTATGCCCTCCAGTTCTGGACTCCCCCACCCCAGGGAAAAGAGCTCATCTATTTATCCTATCCATGCCCCTTATGATTTCATAAACCCCTATCAGGTCACCCCTCAGCCTCTGACACTCCAGAGAAAACAGCCTCAGCCTGTTTAGCCTCTCCCTGTAGCTCAAATCCTTCAACCCTGACAACATCCTTGTAAATCTTTTCTGAACCCTTTCAAGTTTCACAATATCCTTCCAATAGTAAAGTTTCAACCCTAACCAATATCCTGTACAGCTGCAACATAACCTCCCAACTCCTGTACTCAATACTCTATGCTCTTGTGACTCAATTGTTAGCACTCTTGCTTTAGAGTTAGAAATTATGAGTTCAAATTTCATGCCAGAGACTTGACATCAATAAATAAGCTATTAACACAGTCCCAGGGTGGTGTGAGATTTGGAGAGGAGTTTACAGGTGATGATGTTCCCATGTATCTGCTTCCCTTGTCCTTCTGAATGGTAGCGGTTGGGGATCTGGAAGATGCTGTTAGAGAGTCCGTGGTGGTTTGCTGCAGAGCATCTTGTAGATGGTACGTGCTGCTGCCACTAAACACAAGTGGTCAACAGCATGAACGTTTAATGGTGAGGGGGGGCAGGATGGAGTGAGCAATTTTGTCCAAGATGGTGTCAAGCTTCTTGATGTTGTTGAAGCTGCATTCATTCAGGCAAATGGACAATATTCCATCACATCCATAACTTACACTGTGCAGAAAGATAGATAGCCTTGGTTAGTTGCTCAATTCAGAATTCCTAGTCTCTGATGTGATCTTGGAGTGTGGCGCTGGAATAGCGCAGCAGGTCAGGCAACATCAGAGGAGCAGGAGAGTCGATGAAGGGCTTATGCCCAAAACATCGACTCTCCTGTTCTTCGGATGCTGCCTGATCTGCTATGTTTTTCCAGCGCCACACTTTTTGACTCTTATTCTCCAGTATCTGCAGTCCTCACTTTCTCTTCTCACGTGCTCTTGTCCGGTCTTCATAGAAATCATCGAAAATGTGAGCTTCCAGTTTGAGCTCAAGTGGGTAGGTCTGTGTTTACTGGTGCACACACTGAAGCATAATGGTCTCATTATGTGTTGTAATAGTCAGGTCGTTAATGCCATACTGTCTGTGTCAGTCAACAAAGAGCTACCGAGATTAAGCCACCTTCCTGAACGAGTTCCATAGGCTGAAAGGTACTGATCAAGTAGATATCTGAGCACCTTTTAAATGCAATAAAAGTTTCTGCCTCTACCAACCCGAGAATCCCAGGTCCCTCTTGAATATAAAAGTTTTTTTTCATCTACAATCTGCTTTAAATCTATGTTTCCTGATTTTTGGCCCCGTTGCTAATACATATTGGGGCGGCTACAGTGGCTCAGTAGTTAGCACTGCTGCCTCACAGAACCAGGGACCTGGGCTTGATTCCAGCCTCGGGCTACTGTCTGTCTGGGTAGAGTTTGCACGTTCTCCTCGTGTCTGCGTGGGTTTCCTCCAGGTGCTCTGGTTTCCTCCCACAAACCAAAGGTGTGCAGGGTCAGGTGAAGTGGCCATAGTGTTCAGGGTTGTGTTAGATAGGTGCATTAGTCAGGGGTAAATATAGAGTAGGGGAATGGGTCTGAGTGGGGGGTCAGCATGGACTTGTTGGGCCGAAGGGCCTTTTTCCACACTGTAGGGATTTTGTGGCTCTTGTGATAATCTATCCAAGCTCCTCAAAATTTCATCCACCTTAACCAAGTCAGCCATTCAGCCTTCTCCTTTCAAAGGAAAACAATTGTAGTTTATCCATTTTTGCCAATAGTTAAAGTTTTCAAGTCCTCAGAAAATTCTTATAAATCCTCTCTGCAGCCTCTCCTGTAATTTTTCCTGTAATGTGTGACCAGAACAGTAAAGAAGACCCAAGGTGTGGTCGAGGACAAAGTGAGGACTGCGAATCCTGGAGCTCAGAGTCGAGAGTGTGGTGCTGGAAAAGCACAGCAGGTCAGGCAGCATCTGAGGAGCAGGAGAGTTGATGTTTTGGGCATAAGCCCCTCATCAGGAAATGCTCTTGCCCAAAATGTTGCTTCTCCTGCTCCTTGGATGCTGCCTGACCTGCTGTGCTTTTCCAGCACCACACTCTCGACTCAAGCTGTGGTCTAGCCAGCATTACACAGCGATCCAGCATAGTCTCCCTGACCTTCTAATGTATCTCTTGGCTCATAAAGTAAAGTGAGTGCCTTCTTAGCCGACTTATTACCCCTGAAAGGTAACCTTTAAAGTACTGCAGATGTACACTCAAAGGTCCTTTTGTTCCACCTCATTATTCATATCTTCTCATTCATTGTGCATTCCCATTCCTTGTTGCACACTGCATCATACTACTCTGAATTAAATTACATTTTTCATTTCTCTGCCCACCCGACAATACCATCTGTATCTTTCTGCAATATCCTCATTCTCTTGGCATATCCTCTGCCAACCTACATTCCCTCAAATTGTTCCTGCTGCTGCTGGACCCCTGATGCCCATGTGCTGCAGTGACTTCCAGAACCAGAGGACAGTGTGCCTGCATGCCAGTCTCACACATGGACACCCCAAACTACTTTGTGGCCTCGAAGAGAGAATGCTGTTGTCAACCACAGGATCAATTTTTGTATCGTTTGTTAACCTCTTTACCAGCTCCCTTCATCTGAATCTCATTAGTATAACCTGCAAAAACAGAGCCTGAATATTGAGGCCACAGAAACCGCAGATGGAAACTGTCCATTATTATTCCACATTGCAGAATGGCAGGACTTCAGAGCTTTGAGTTCATCCACTGCTTGTGGGATTGGATACCTCTGTCCATGGCATGCAGTTTCCACTGTTTGACACATGAGGAGTCCTCTGTTGCAACTTCATTGGTTGACACCTCATTTTTTTCTTCCAGTTCATGACCTCCTGCTCTTTTCATTGTATCAGGACTGATTTCCTGGCTTGATGGTAATGGCAGAGTGCATGATCTGAAAATATATTGCTGGAAAAGCGCAGGAAGGACAGCATCCAAGGAGCAGGAGAATCGACGTTTCGGGCATGATCCCTTCTTCAGGAATGAGGATGCCTGAAGAAGGGCTCATGCCCGAAACGTCGATTCTCCTACTCCTTGGGTGCTGCCTGACCTGCTGCGCTCTTCTAGCAACACATTTTCAGCTCTGATCTCCAGCATCTGCAGTCCTCACTTTCTCCTAGAGTGCATGGTCTGCCAGGTACGTTGACACAGATTATGGTTAAACACAATTCTGCTACTGCTGATGCCTCTCTTGACTGTCCAGTTTTGAGCTGCTAAATCTGTTCTGAGTTTTGGACGTAGTTTTGCTCGATGAGCTGAAAGGTTCATTTCCAGATGTTTCGTTACCTTACTAGGTAACATCTTCCGTGGACCTCATGCAAAGCAATGCCGAACATTCCTGCTTTCTATTTATATGTTTGGGTTTCTTTGGGTTGGTGATGTTATTTCTTGTGGTGAAGTCACTTCCTGTTCCTTTTCTCAGGGGGTGGTAGATGGGGTCTAACTTGATGTGTTTGTTGATAGAGTTCCAGTTGGAATGCCATGCCTCTAGGAATTCTCATGTGTGTCTTTGTTTGGCTTGTCCTAGGATGGATGTGTTGTCGCAGTCGAAGTGGTGTCCTTCCTTATCTGTATGTGAGGATCTGTATGTGAGAGAGGGTCATGTCTTTTCGTGGCTAGTTGATGTTCATGTATCCTGTTTGTCCAATGTAGTGTTTGTTACAGTCCTTGCACAGTATTTTGTAAATGACATTAGATTTGTTCATTGTCTGTATAGGGGCTTTCAAGTTCATTAGCTGCTGTTTTAGTGTGTTAGTGGGTTTGTGGGCTACCAAGATGCCAAGGGGTCTGAGTAGTCTGGCAGTCATTCCTGAGATGTCTTTGATGTAGAGGAGAGTGGCTAGGGTTTCTGGACGTGTTTTGTCTGCCTATTTGGGTTTGTCCTATTCTGAATCTAACCCACTTCACAAAGTGGCAGTGCCACACAACATATCCTCAGTGCAAAGTTGGAACTTCAACTTCACAGGGATTGGGCAGTGGTCACTCCAACTAATGTTGTCATTGACAGATGTGATAAAAGGATTGGTAAGGACAGGGTTAAGTAGGTATTTCTTCAGTTTTAACGAAAGGTCATTTGACCTGAAACATTAACTCTGATTTCTCTCCACAGATGCTGCCAGACCTGCTGAGCTTTTCTAGAAATTTGTGTTTTTGTTTCTGATTTACAGCATCTGCAATTCTTTCAGTTTTTATTTTCTCTTGCCGATTCTAACATTACATGTCACCAGCCCAATCTAGCTGAATGGTCCTTCAGGGCTCAGCCAGTTGGGTCAGTAGCGGTGAAGGAGACTGAAACCCCCACCGAGTACCTCAGAATGGAGGTCAATAGCTTTGCCTGTGTTTGACATGGTGGCATGGCCTTCACAGATTCCACAGTGAATACTGAGGGCTCCCACAGCCTCTGCCTCCCACTTCATCACTTCCTCAACCCTGCTGGTGGTACAAAGCCCACACAGGTTGCGATCGAGAAGTCTATAGTGAGATGTGTAGGGAATGAGCCACCAATCTCTGGGTATTTATTTAAAACATTTCCGACCCCTAGTTAATAAAAACCTCAAATGAAGTGGTTATGGAATAACCCTCTGATTCCACGTTATTTCGAGAAGACCTCCAGCATCCCTAACCCCGATGGTATGTCGGGAACAAACTGTAATCCCAGATACTTAAGAAAATTTCCTTTACCTCGCACCCCAAAGTAGGTGATTTTTTCAAAGAATTCAGTGATCACGATGAAGACAGCAGCATTAGACAAGTCACAGAGTTTCTGAAAAAATAATGAACAATTAAATCAACGTCAGGAACCAACATTTGATGTGGTTTGGATGAAGACTATTCCGAAGTGGAACCCTTTCAGGATGCACGCTTGTTTCCCAGTGTTCTCTCCTGTTGGCCTGAAAACACCTAATTCTGGCTGGATAAAGGGATTCATTGTCCTTGCTACTGCACCAGAATCATCCCCAGGTCAGAAAAGGCCAATGGTTGGGAAACAATTTTGGTCAAGAGACATTTAAAAGAAACAATTGAAATAAAAGCCATGGAGTGTGACAAGATGAAAATGTAAGCTGTCTAGTCAAATATTTTTCACTGGCAGCATTTGTATGTCTAATAAATATTGAGTATATCATATCGAAGAAGTAGGAAAAAAAAACGAAGAAATTAATTTCTGAATTATAACATTTTCTGACATTTTGAACAATAATTTTGCTCGTAAAATCATCTTCCAAACAAACTTTAACTAAGGATGCATACAACCAAGACAGTTTTTTTTGGCTACTGATTCATGTGCTTTCAGTAATAAGCTTCTAATGTGATGCAAATTCTTCAGGGAGTCTAAGTAGCACCTTTACACATGAGTTACAACCTGGAGCAATGGATAGTGATGATAGATTCACCAGTTTCCCTCCCATCCCACGGCTAACGTAAAATTCCCACCACTTACTAACTACTTATGGCATGTGTTGGAAAGATTTCTAGTTTCCTGAACTACCATGCCCTGGAGTGAGACTCAAACCCAGAGGCAGAGATGATATCCACAGCACCACAAGGACGAAAACTTCTATTAGCCCATACAACTATATAGAAACAATAATGGTCACAGCTATAACAATTGCTCCTTCATTCAAAAGCATTACCTGTAGCCACATCATGGGTGTAGCCATACATTCAGGCAGGTCAATTCCTTGAAAGTAGAGTCGCAGGTAGATAGGAGAGTTAAGAAGGCATTTGTTTGTCAGAGTGTTGAGTATAGAAGTTGGCAGGTCATGTTTGGCTGCACAGGATGTTGGTTCGGCCACTTTTGGATTATTGTGTACAATTCTGGTCTCCCTCCTATCAGAAAGATGTTATGAAACTTGAAAGGGTTCAGTAAAGGATGTTGCCAGGGTTGGAGGATCTGAGCTATAGGGAGAGGCTGAACAGGCTGGGGCTGTTTTCCCTGGAGTGTCGGAGGCTGAGGGGTGACCTTATAGATGTTTATAAAATCATGAGGGGCATGGATAGGGTAAGTAGACAAGGTCTTTCCCCTGAGGTGGGGGGCAGGTTTAGGGTGAGGGGAAAGATCTAAAAGGGACCTAAGCAACATTTTCACGCAAAGGGTGGTACGTGTATGGAATAAGCTGCCAGAGGACGTAGTGGAGGCTGGTACAATTGCAGCATTTGAAAGGTATCTGGATGAGTATATGAATAGGGATATGGGCCAAGTGCTGGCAAATGGGACTAGATTAGGTTAGAATATCTGGTTGGCATGGATGAGTTGGACTGAAGAGTCTGTTTCCATGCTGTACATCTCTGTGACTCTATGACTCTAGATATCTGGTTAGCATGGACGTGCTGGACCAAAGGGTCTGTTCCTGTGCCAAACATCTCTATGACTATATGACTCTAACTGGGAAGATAGTGGAGTATATAACCTCACTGAACTAACACACCAAAGCAATGTTCTGGGGATAATGGGCTCAAATCCTGCCAATGGCAGGTGGTGGAATTTGAATTCAATAAACATTTTGAACAAAAATCTAGTCTAATGGCAACCATGAACCTACTGTCAATGGATGTAAAAATCCATCTGGTTCATTGATGTCCCTTTCATGAAGGAAACTTGTTGTCCTTATCTGGTCTGGCCTATATTTTACATCAGACCAAAAGCAATATGGTTGGTTCTTACCTGTCCTCTGGGCAATTAGGGATGGGCAATAAATGCTAGCCTAGTCAGAGAAGCTCACATCTCATGAACAAATAAAACAACATTTAAAAGTGACTTCTTTTTGTTAAAATAATTATTTGAGATCCTAAAAAGGATCAGCTTTCTATCCCCACAGTTAAATAAAGACCATGTGTGAGTTTGCAGATCACTGACCTAGACACTGAATGTTTCATTGTGCTGGGTTATCACAGCTCAATCTGACCTCAACTTCACTCAAATCCAGTAGGGATGTCACATTGGGCCTCATTAACTAGACTGTGGACAGGGTGACTACCTCATGTCCCTGATCCTGATGAGTATACAGTTTGTGAATGTTTCATGAAGACAGGATTGGGCTCAACTGTGAGAATTTCTATGATCAAATAGCTAGAGGTACACATTATAGAATGACCATGTGTTTGAAACTGTCCAGTCAGATGGACACTAATCTACCATAAGAGTCATGTCCTAGAAGGAGGGGTTACATTTTAAAGAGCAAACAGTTACAAATCGCTAAAGTGAAATTACCCTCTTATTGGATAGCCCTGCTAACAATTACATTTCCCTCTAAAGTGAGGATCCAATCCCATTTATGCTAATGAACTTAACCCCTCGTACTAGACTCATACAGCAAGAAAGTCAGGTAATCAGCAATTCTCCAGCAACTAACTACCAGCAGTTAATCAGCAATTCACCAGCAGCCCACCAGTAGTTAATCAGCAATTCTCCAGCAGCCCACCAGCAGTTAATATGCAATTCACCAGCAGCCCAACAGCAGTTAATATGCAATTCACCAGCAGCCCACCAGCAGTTAATCAGCAGTTCACTAACTGCTTACCCCACTCACAACAAGAAAGCCAGACTCACCAGTAGTCTGCCCCAGGCTCGTCCACTCACTTTGGGTAACTCTGGCTTGGAATCTGAAACAAGACACATAAAGCACAAGTAGATTTCAGGTCAACAAGAGATTACGATGTTTGTGCAGCTTCCTTTTAATGGTCTTGAGATTTACTAGCGAATGAACAAATAACCTCACAAAATGATCAATGTTTAGAAAAACATTAAGGTGCCAGAGGAAGTGGTGGAGGCTGGTACAATTGCAACATTTAAAAGGCATCTGGATGGGTATATGAATTGGAAGGGTGTAGAGGGATATGGGCCGGGTGCTGGCAGGTGGGACTAGATTGGTTTGGGATATCTGGTCGGCAAGAATGAGTTGGACCCAAGGGTCTGTTTCCGTGCTGTATATCACTATGACTCTCTGACTAAAAAAGAACATTGTGTAATTAGGACAACGCCAGATTTGGAAATCCAAAGTTTTGTTTTAATTGTCATTCCCAAAATGGTGGGCGGCACGGTGGCACAGTGGTTAGCACTGCTGCCTCACAGCGCCAGAGACCCGGGTTCAACTCCCGCCTCAGGCGACTGACTGTGTGGAGTTTGCATGTTCTCCCCGCGGCTGCGTG